>NC_135440.1:26327479-26624979 GCF_051991255.1 Vanacampus margaritifer | reverse complement strand
AACTGTCCAAGCCACCTGCACAATCTAATTGGGGTAAAAGTAATCCCCTGCTTGAGAATTGACGGAGGATATGGACCCATCCTTGCTACAATAGTGAAATGAAGTACCGTAAAAGTTTCCACCCCACTCAAGGTTTTTAATTGCCTAATTAATTTAGTTGCCACAAGATGGCGGAAAAGTACAACTTTTACTATTAGACAGTACTGTACGTACACTGCTTTGGCCTAGAAGCTCTTCCCCTCTTTGCTTAAATTAAAGATACAACATTCAACAAGATTTTTTTTTTCCATTATGTAAGTTCGTAAAAAAAAAAAAAAAAGGAAACTACTTTGTGTGCAGAAAACTTCTTGTTTTCAATTGTTCCAACCTACCATAACGGGCATTGTATATGCTGTACTGTGACATACACATTTGATTTCGACCTTTTGTACTTTTCAGTCTAATTCTTGGGGGCTGCAGTATTTGAATCATGACTTATACTTTTACCAACGTCTTACCAGTTTAACAGACCATATTTGTACTTTCTTTTATAAGTACGTACTTGAATTAAAAAATAAAAAACATTTTTGATGTTGTCCTCATACTGCATGCAGACTTTTAATGACGTCACGGCACGGACGCAACACCTTCAAGAAAAAACGTCGTCTTGTGGGATTCTGACAGGAAACACAACAAGCAGCTTCACACTCTTGTGCAATGTGCAGAGCAAGAAAAAACAAACGAAGAGGAAACTTCACCCAACTATGCACGACTGTGATCAATCTGGCAAGGCTTTTAGCTACACTGGCTTGTAACACGACTTTTTTTCCCCTGTGCTTTCGTGTTTATTTGACAGAAAACGAAACATTATTTAACCCACAAATAGTGACAATACTTAATTTCTTGACAGATGCCATACATTTTGTACGGCGTGCGGGAGACTTAATACACACTGAAAAAGGCCCCTCCGCCCTTTTTTGACACAAAGACACATCTGTAAAAGTCGTCTTTGCATTGACACGACCTCGACTTCCAAATCCGGTTGGTCCGGTTGGCTGTGCGAGACAAACCCTCCTAAACAGACAGTGAGTCGACACACAAGCGCTTTTAATAACCTCCGGAGACACGTGACCGATGACATCACCCGACGTATCTGTGTCAAACTGCTATGTTCAAACATGTTGTAACGGTGAAAAATATTAATTAATAAATAAAGCATAGAAGGATTTGCCCGGGAGGAAATTCCCTTGTATAAAACATGAATGTTGCGAAACTGCCGCTGTAAAACGAGCAGATAACTTTCTTGTAATTGTCAACTTTACGAAGCGCGTCGGAAGTGGTTTAAGATGACAGAAACACTGATAAGGACAGGCTCTTATCTCCCACACATACAATAACATTTACCAGTAGAGCTACTAAAACTACGAAAACAGCCATAACGGAAAAAAAGTCACACACTCCACTCGAGAGTCGGATTGCGCGCCGCTTTGATTAGAACACAGCAGGATAAATTTCACGTTGTTATTGGGTCACTGCTATGAGCCTTCTTCAGCACATACCAAAGATTCTTACAGTCTGGACTCTGGCGGGGGATCTTACAGTCTGGACTCTGGGGGGGTCGTCCATGCATGAAAATATGGTCTCATGTTCCCATCAGTTTTCTTAGGAAGGAGAGAGAGCAGCAAAGCACTCTAATATAAATACATAAACATTAATAACAACTATAAAACTTTAGATATAAATCTTTAAGAGTCCATCACTTTGAGGCCAAGACAAAGACCATGAGTCAAAGTCGAGACCAAGATGTTGTGGTCATATCAGGGTCAAACCTTTGAAGCCAAGTCAAGAGCAATATTTTGAGCCTGCGAGCCCAATTAAAAGACCACAAACGCAATCAATTTTCCTATTGGTCAATGGAGAGCTTGCATCCATTTGCTTTGTTAAAACCCGACTCTTTTCTTGGGACGGCTCGGCAGCGTATCAGACAATACAGGTTTACTACAACAGCAACAATGAAAACACAGGCATTTAAAAACGTGTAAACAATGTGACAAAGCAATGTTGTGGAACGGTGGTTGAATAAATAGATGACATTAAAAACTCAGCACAGCTCCTCCACTCTTCAAGCGCATGACACTAACTTCCCTTTGAGTTTGCATCATTAATACGACATCATTAGGGACCGATGTTGCGGGTCACAAGTCACAAATGTGCAAAGCCAAAAGTCTCAAGTCTGAAATTTCAAGTTTCAAGCAACTGCGGCACAAATCAGCTTGAGTCCCGCCCACTTCTGCTAGGAACAAATTTTATGTTGCACTTGCTGCTCCACACTGGCGAGCTGCTTCAGCTCCTCCGTCTCGGGACTCTGCTCCAGCGGGGCGTCGTCACCCACGCCCAGTTCCCACACCGAGCCCTTGGGTTCCGCTCGGACGCAACGCAACGCCGCCAGCGTCCACTTCCTGAAATCGCCGCTCAGGCCGAGATAGAGCAGCGGCCTGAGGCAGGCGTGGACGCAGCCCAACGCCGCCGTCACCGTCAGCGACGTCCTGCGGGGGTTTTGCGGAACTCCCGATGAACTTCCCGAGGTCTTCTCCGCAGCGCCGAACGTGTCCACGACCAGCGCGACGTTGTACGGAATCCAGCAGAGCGAGAACACCACGACCAGGATCAGCGTGACGGCCCTCTGTCGGAATGTTTTGGCAGGCCGCTGGAACCACGGCGTCGCGCACGAGAAAGCGATGACGGCGGCGGCGGCGGCGCTAAGCACGTGGTGGGGAAGGCGCGACGCCAGGCGCCGGTCGGCGGGGTAGAGGCTGAGGACGCACTGGGTCTTCTCCTCCTTCCACGGATGGCGCTCCAACGCCATGAAGAGCCACTCGGGGACGGTGAGGAGCAGCGAGACGAGCCACGCCGACAGGCAGCTCAAGTGGGCCAACGAGGGCTTCTTGTGGGAGTACAGCTGCTTGGCGTGGACCAGCCACAGGTAGCGGTCCAAACAGATGATGGCCAGGAGAAAGATCCCGCAGAAGAAGTTGAGCTAGGGAGAGGAAAACAATTTGTTTTCATTTAACCCCAGGGCATTATTTGACCATTTTTTGGCTTTTTGTTGGTTCTGACCAAGCCATTTCAAAATAAAATAACGCCCAGGGGTTAAGGGGTACAAAGCAGAGGCCCCTAACTCCCCATATTGCCGGCTATTTTAGAGCATTTTCACTGACTTTGCAGCTGAAAATTTAATTTGCAACTGTGGCTCTCCTTGCCCACATTCAAAGGCATGGCAGTACCTTAACTCATTCACTGCCATTGACGGTTATAGACGTCAAATATTCATTTGACCTATTTCTATTAGTTTTTTTTTTTTTTTACACTTTTGTTAACAAGAGTATGAAAAACTATAATTTTTCTGTGATTAATCGCAAGTTAACTCGTGAAGTCATACAATTAATTACAAATATTTTTTTTAATCGACTGACACTACTAATTTTTTAATAATCTTTTCTTTTTTTAAATCGCGTCAGGTGATTAAAATTTTCAATTGTAATCGCATCACTTCAATAGTTAACTTATGATGAATCATAAATTTTATATCTGTTCTAAATGTACAATAAAACATTTTTTTCTAGGTTTTCATACTCTTGTTAACAGAAGTGGAAAGCAATTAAAACTAACAGAAATAGTTCAAATGAATTTTTGACGTCAATAGCCGTCAATGGCAGTGAATGAGTTAATTGCTTCTTCTTCTTTTTCTTTTTTTACTGTATTCAAAAAGATCTATCTGGAGCTTGCTTGTAATAAAAAACATCACAGCAAAATTTGGGGGGGGGGGGGGGGGTGTTTATAGTTCAAATTTTTTACCAAGATATTGATCAAGGAACTACTGTAATAGGCTCAGTAATATACAGGGAGGGCCATAAGTCTCTAGACATAGGAACATTTATTATGGTTATATATTTTTTAACTTTACGATAACCTAGGAGTAGGTATCATAGGTACACAAACCCTATAGATGGAAATTCATGGCCAACCCCCACAAATCATTATAAATTGACAAGGACAAAAATAATAGCCATCATCAATCAGTAGTTCTGATAAAATGACTGATTTTGTGTTCAAGTCAAATCTGCAATAATTCTTAAAACTTGGAATATTTTTCTGAAAGCACATCATAGACAAGTTAAACCTGTAGAATCTGTTTTAAACTGTTGAGCAAAAGAAAAAAAGCATAATACGTCTCCTTTGAGACATTTTCGCTTTTCTTTTCCCCCTTCTTGCTCCCCTTCCCCGAAATGCCAGCAGAGCTTTTGCTTTCACTTAGCTCAGATCTGTTAATCATCTCAGATGCACGCAGAAACAAGTAACAAGGAATGCATTGACACCCCCCCCCCCCACCCACCCCCCAATTTACAAATGTTCAACCAAAATGTTCAGCAAATATATGCCTCAGAATCCAACCTGAAACACGAACGTCAAGCAAATCTAGTGAGGCTAATGCACAGTGAGCAATGTTGCTAACATGCTAGCTAACGGCTGACGTAGCTAGCATGTAGCAGAACGCATGATGGCTAATGAACAACGCAAAAATGACCGGAAAAGTTGGCATAAACTCTGTTAATTATTCATTAAAAGAAAATTAAGAATACTTTTAGTATACATTTATATGATTTGTAATATGTTTGGGGGATTGTTGTCTTGTTAAAGGCCATCGTCAGCTAAACATCATAACAATAACTAGCAGTTTAAAAACAAACACAAAAAAACTCTGCTACTGTAACCAAGCAGAATTGATTTTAGGGATCTGTAGTTTACTTGAGTATTTATTTTTCTGACAACCTCTACTTTGACTCCCTAAATTCTAAAACTGCTAACTTTACATTCTAATCTCTCTTTTTTCCCATTTGACATTCATGCTATGACTAAAACATAAATCAGACGTTACTCAGCAGATATTCAGTGCTGTGTTGAATCTTTTTTTTCACAAAAGTTTCTATACTTCTACTAATGTACAGAGCCTGAGTAGATTTGCCACTTCTCATAACTAGTCCCATATACTACATTTTGGATGAACAGTAATATTGCCATAACATTTGTAAAGACAGCAAGGTGTGAGGGGAAAAAAAACCAAAACAGGTCCAAACCTTAAAAATAACTCCACTGATCCTGCAGAGAGCGAGCCCGACGCACCACCCGCAACTCCGAGTGGCCTGCGCCGCCCACAAGGGCAGCGTGATCAGAAGCAGGACGTCGGCCACGCTCAGATGGAGGATGAAGGTGTCCGACGTCCTCCACGCTCGCTTCTTCAGCGCCAGCGCCGCCAGCAGCAGCCCGTTCCCGAACAGGCCGACCATCAGCACCGCCGAGTAGATCAGCGGGATCCACACCGTGCGGCCGCCCCGGGACTCCGGGTCGTCATCTTGGTACACGTAGTCGTCGTCGTAGTCGTAGCTGGTGTTGAGGCGGAACAATCCGTCCAAGTTGATGTCCATCTTGGACCTGCTGCTGTGAAGACAACTGTGCCGCCTTAAAGAGATGTGCTTGACTGTGTCTTCGGTTTTAAAGAACACAAAGTCCATGTCTCACATGGTAGCGTGTCATCGTATGTTGCAAAGGTGGCGTGGTTCGAACCGGAAATTCCCCAGTCACACGCACACACATTCAGTAATAAGGCTGAGCTTCCTGACTAATGTGAATTGACAGTGCACTGCTAACACTTCTGCTATTTAATTCACTTGAGGTCGATACAAAAGTCGTGGCTAATCTAGGCAATCAATGATGATACGGCAACGCGCGAAATGGCGGCTGAGCTCTCAGAGGACGTGTTGCTCTTACAAATGACAATGTGTCAACCGGTTTATCGAGGGGTTACGTTACAATGGGTGGAAATCTGCAACTCAGGAAGATGGACGGTATAAAAAAAAAAACTTCTAAAAATAAATAAAAACCAGAGCCATTGATAGAGAGAGTTTAGCCAACTTGGTTTCAGCAGGGTAACAAGATGGCGTCCGCATGTCATGTGACCAGCAGTTGACCAATCACAGCGTAGGCTCTGGTAGCAACCAATGACAGATTTGCAAACGATGCGGAGCGTCGAAGCAAGATACACATGAATATTCTGCCCGACCGCTTTCGGACCCCGTTATCGGGACAAACCCACACAACCACAGAAAGATGGATCATCGTGTAGAACGTGTCTCTACGTGTGTTGTGGGCCGAACAAATTTCCCGTCAGTGTGGTCGAATTTGGAATAGCTCAAGCTCTCTCACAATTTTGTCTTTGACGGACTCCTGGGAATGGCCAACATGACCTTAACTCTTTGACTGCCAGACGTTTTCAGAAAAGGGATGCCGTGGGTGCCAGCCGATTTAAGCATTTTTGACTGATCTTTCAAGGTCCACAGAAAATTATGTGTTTGAACTATGGAAACACACATACTACCAAATGAAAGATTGGACTCTCATCTTTCATCAGAAAAAAAAGTTTGTTTCTACCTTATTCCGTTTTTCAGTAATCAACAATAGAAAATGGTTAGTTTCACCTCTGTTTTGAAAAAACGTCTTTTAACGTCTTTGGCACTCCTCCATAGGATTTTACTAAACGTTATATAACGTTTTGGGCAGTCAAAGAGTTAAAATGGTGGCCATTCTACAGAGCAAAATGGCAGACTTCTTGTGTCTTTTCGAGTAGGAGCTCTTGAGACTTTTTTGTGGGTTGCTCGACTAGACATGGCTATGAAATTTCATGTTGTTAAACGGAAGGGGCTTCGTGGACTAAATTTTGAAGAAATCCCTGAGGGCGCTAACAAAGCTAACTTTTGGATTTATACACGTAACCCATACCAAATGTAGAATTCCTGTAGGACAAATTTGCCTTTGTAGAACCCATGAAAATGGCCCTAAAATGGGTAGTTTCAAACCAAAATGGCTGACTGAGTCTTTTCGGACACGGCTTCTTGAGATCTTTTTAAAACTCAACTACTCCAACCAAATGTCACGTGGCTAAGTCTATCTGGCTTGGAGGACTAAAACAAAGTTAATTTCTGGCCATCATCTTCAGTAGTTCTGCTTTGACCGTTTCAATGACGTCATCAATGTGCAGATTGTAAGCACCAACTAATCACATAAATAGCACTCACTTAAATGACTCCCCCATTGGTATCATACTCATGTTTTGTGGAAACGTTGAAGTCACTGAACCCGCTCCTGACATTTCAACAACACACGTCACCTTATTTGTCATATTGTTAGACATAGTTTGCACTTCAGTTGACTTTTACATAAGCATTAGTCATTGTTTCTTACAACTTTTGAGACACTATTGACAATGTCTTGGTCATGACACACTTACCGGTACAATGGAGCGCTTTGTGTTTTGTCCCCTAAGGGCAGGGATGTCCTTACTTCTCACTAAGACAAGAAAAAAAAAACTGTTTTTAATAAACATACTTTAACAAATCAAATTAACTGTAGGTCAAGATAAAACGTGTTAAAATGAAAAATAATTGATTTAAATGAGCTTGAAAAGTTATGTGATACCGTGTAACATTCAACTTTTTTTCTTTTTATGCGTATTAATTGAACGAGTATTGTGATACCTTGAGACAATACATTTTCTGTACATTTTATTTTGAAAGGTAGAGTCATCTTGCAACCTGCGATCATTTTCAAAATTGGCAAAAAAAAATAGTGTGATACACTGAAACTAGTCAAATTTTTTTGAAATACTACACATTTTAAAATGACACTTTAAACATTATAAATTCATTCCAACTTTAGAAGAAGTGTGATCTGTTGTTACATGTGAGCAACAAAAGAGTCAAAACAAAATCCCACCACATTTTTTAGCTACATTGCATGTCACATACCTCGATATTGCCGTGGGTTCTTACCCGCAAATATAATCCGACCCGCAGCGTCAGTTTAACTCACAACATGCTAATATTGACAAGGATAACAGTGAACGTCACACAAGCACCAAAAGAAACAAACTCAGAGATGTCGATTTTTTGCCGTAGAAGGGAGTACCGCGCTAATCCACACGTCCACGCAGTAAACAAATACAGTGCAGCTCAGCCTCTGGCTAACAAAAACAGCACTGTGCAAACACAACTTCCAGTGTCATTTTTTTTAAACAACCCCTCCCGGGCTCTTTTGGGAGGACAAACAAATGCCATTATTAGTCTAAATTTTCACCATTCTTCGTCCTCTTTTAGAAACGGTGACCAGCTTATAGCTACTATAAAACTTAACTGGAGCATGTAGTTGGTATAGAACCGTCGTGATTAAGTATCCCGTGTACGAAAGCATATCAGTTCACCTGAGCTAAATTTCTGGGTCGCCATTGTGGCTCGGGTGACCATTTGAAGGATTGTTTTCCCCGACATTACCCGCCCTCCTCTGCCTCCGATTGGCTCATCAGTCCTTATGCCAAAAGTTAGTCAATCTAATCAGACAATTCTAGGCAAAGGAGGATAGTCTGTCCAATCCTTAGTCAGCTATATTTATATTGTTAGTCTATCTCATTACTATATGGATAATTTAAGAATATCAAGTCAATGTACAGTTTGTAAAACTGAAAATGTACTGTCCTCTCAAAATAACAACACACAGACATTAATATCTAAACTGCCGGCAACAAATGTGAGTACACCCCCCTAAGTGAAAATATTCAAATACAAGCACTGGGAGAACATGCAAACTCCACACAGGAAGGCTGGAACTGAGATTCGAACCCAGAAAATGACAACAATCATGTATGTACTTCTCTACACATGTATACTTCTGTGACTTCTGGGAAGTCTTCTACTTATTGCTGCACTTCTTATTTAATTTTAATTTATCTCTTCTGTTGTTTATTTTCTTTACTGTAAACTGCAGCTGGACGGAGTCCAGGAAAAAGTTCCCCACGGGGAAAATAAAAGTATATCGTATCGTAACTGTGTGGCATACCTATTGGACATTAGTCCATATGTTGCCTGATTAGTCTTGGAATGTTTCCTACTGTTGCTATCCATTGTAATTAATATAACAGTAGGAACAGCAATAACATAAGTAATCAAATTTTGGTGAATGTTTGTACTATTTAAGGGGACAACCGTGAAAAAAAGACACTGACGCAATGTCAGCGTGCTGCAGCTTGTATAACGCTGTCAATTTATTATCTCCACAAAATTATACAACACGTAGACATTAAATTGCTGGCAACAAAAGTGACTACACTAATAAGTGACAATGAACGAATTGGGCTAAATTTGATACATTTTCTCTCTTTTTCTCCGATGTTCCAACTAAAAACCTGAAAGCCGTAAGGCCAGTGTTTCAAAACAACAACAGTGCGGAGTGCTCACCTTTAACAGAGGATGACAGCTGCGGTGATCAGCTTTAGTGGTCCAAATGAAAAACAGGAAAGGAAAAAAAAGCAGCTCTCTCCCAGCACACACCCTCTGTGATGAAACGCAAACGTTTTTGAGAGGAAGTGCATGCGGGTTGTCTGCAGAACCTCAAATCCAGAAGAAAAACGAAACCCAGAAGATTCCCATTCTTCTGCTGCCTGCTTGACTTTGGGTCGTAGTTGAGAAACGCAAAGCGCGCGGTGGTGACTGAAGGAACCAAAATCGAAACACGGCATAGGAAAACTATAACACTAAAACACTCTTAAAAAACCAACACGTTTTGGTAAATCGCGACAGGAGTTCATGACTAATTAAGTCGCTCCGTCTGGATTTGTAACAGTCAACAAATGTTACAAGAGGTGCCAACAGATAGCTCGCGACCACAAACACAGCGACGGCATGCTTGCGCTTCAAAATAAAAACACTTTGCCTTCTGAACACGAAGGTAAAAACGGTAATTGACAAAATTCTGACTCATTCATCTTATAAATTATTACACATGTAATAACGCTGCGACAGAACATATTGTATTAGTTTAATAAGGAATACGCATTAGTAAAGTTTTATTTTGAAGAATACTCAAGCGCGCTTCGAAACTTCCGGATGCGGGAGGCTCTGACTTGACGCTTGCGAACAAAGAGAGACACAAAGCGGACGCAATAGCAGCAGCTCGCCCGTAGAGGGCGCTCTTAAGTTATGTTCAAATGTATGTAAAGTAACATGCAAAACATTTTGCATATAATTATTATTATTATGTCCTCCGGGTCTTCTTATGAGACTTCTAATGTAAAAAAAAAACATTTAGTTTTTTTCTTCTGAAAATTTATATTTTAAAATCCTCAAATTACAAAATGTTATATTTGTAAGATAAAAAATTGTTCCCTGCAAAATAGTGACTTTTTTTTGTAAAATTCTCCACTGATTTTCCCCCCGTCAGTATCCCAAACTTTTTTCTGAAAAAAATATTTAAAATATGCAAAAGCTTAAGAACAAATGTAACCAAAAAAATAAAAGTACTGTGCAATTGTAGAGACAGATTATTTTATTCCTCCAAAAATGACTCATTCAAATCACAGCACATAAACCAATGCTGAGGGTTGTATGCCACCTTTAACATCATACATGAGTCGCAATCATTTCCTCTTTTTCTTTTCTTTTTGTAACACAGAGCGCACACATGCAGCTGGATGTTTGGAGCTGCAAAAAAGAGACAAAGTCAGCAGAATTGTTTCAACTATTTACACAATTTTCACTCGGGCAACTTTGTTTTCATGATAAATGAGTAGAAGGGCACGATTATATTCCCAGACTAACTACAAGTGGCCAAACAAGTAAAGCATTTAAAATTCAATACATTTACAATTAATCGGTAAGAGCAGTACTATTTCACAAGTTTACCATACAAACGAAAAACATCCAACATCATAATAGGTCATTCGATTTTTTATTGTATTTTTTTTTAAAGCGCCAATATTAAGCATGAGGCGGCACCACAACGACACAGAGAACTGTTTCCAGTCTTTATCAAGAAGGGAGTACCGTATAACTCTTTTTCATTGCGCAGTACTTACTAGGCTCTGCTCAAATCCAAAGACTGGACTCCCTCAAAAGAGCAGTCAGCTGTACAGAAGATATCTTTAATTTTAAGTTCTACTACTAGCCTATAAATCACTAAATGGTTGGTTCCTGAATACCCTAAGGAAATACTCATGGAACATAAAAATCCAGTAGGGTTCTGATGTCAACAGACGCGGGTCAATTAGTGGAGTTTAGTGTTAAAAACAAACATGGTGAAGCAGCATTTAGCTGTTATGTCGCATGCAAAGGGAATAAGTCTTAAGAATGCTTTTTAGTCCAGGACAACCCATACCTAGGATAAAGGTCTTTCAAATCTTTCTTTTAGTAATTTTATAAACGACTTTTTATTTATTTCCTTTCATTTTAAATGTCTCAAATGATTCTGTTTTTAAATGTCTTGAATTATTTTGCCTTGAAATGTTGTTCTGCAGCAATGTGGAGCACTTTGGGTATGAAATGCACTATATAAATAAAAATTGCTTTGCTTTACTCACTATTGATGCATTTTCACTGGCAGAAAGTGGTACTATGAGGTACTATTTCTAGTACCGGGTTGCTCATGGTTCCTGTCATAAGACACAAATAGACATGACAATTTATCACGCATGCTGTCTAAACTCTAGACGTTGCACTACTAAAAGCCACTACGTCCACTTTGCTGCAACGTTGTGTTTACTCACACGACTTGTTTGATTTTTCTCTCTCTCAATATTATTTAACTTTTTTTGTGCCAAAATATGGAACTAGTTTCTCAAAAACAACATTATTTTCATCAATGGGGAAAAAGTATTTTCAATGAACATCATTTAACCGCGATACGGTTTATGGTATACGGGGCTACACTCAAGGTTATTTTAGTTAAAGAAAACAAACGGAAAAACTCAAACTTAAATTCAAAAAACATTTTCGTTAACGAAATAAAATAAAAACAAAAAAGTTTTTTTTTTAAACGAAAACTAACTGAACTGCATTTTACGTTCACAGAAAACCCCCTAAAACAAATTATAATTAAAGTGAAATGTCCTTTGTTTTAGTTTTTGGTAATTGATTTCATGCATAAGCCTTTGGAAAGATTTAAAATGTAATTTCAAGTAGATAAATTTTTACCATGGTGTTTTTTTAAATATTGAACACAATACACTTTTTTTTTTTTAAACTAAAACTAATATTGAAACGAACTCAATCTGAACGAAAACTAAGCATTTATTAAATAACTAAAACTAATAAAAACTAACAGAACCATCCTAAAAACTAATCTCATCAGGAAAAAAGGATATTTATTTCTGTGTCTGTTTTGCAGCAATTAGCATTAGAATATAGCCAAGTGTCATCATTATTCACAAATCGGAAAAGATTTTTGCAACATGGCCCAGGTTGATCTCGTATACTCTCCTGCCACCTGCTGGTCGTTTTGGTAATAACTACCATTGCTTGACGCATTCTCTTCAGTTCAGAGGCTGCATCAAACCTTCTGTATGCTCTAGCATTAAAAAACATAGAAAATGTATAAATATGTTTTTTGGGACCAGGGCAATATTTAAAATAGAACGTTTTTATACGTTTTTTGGGAGACAATTAGTTATAACAAACTAAATTTAAAAAACAGAACTCAAAACGAAATCAAAACTAACTAAAATTCCAAATCTAATAACCCTCACTGTATGGTTAGGTTTTAAACGAACTTTTTTGCTCAAAGTACTGTATGCTTCTTGAAGCTCAAACATGTTTGTCTTTTCACTATTTTTTAATTAGAAAACATTTGAAAATTTGCATCAGGTTTTAGAATCAGTGGAGCCCAGCGTTTCCCACACCATGTTAATACTTGGGCGGGGCACCCAAGTAGTTTTGTAAAATGTATGAAATTTATATATATATATATATATATATATATATATAGCGACCGGATATACTGCATGTAAAGTTAGTTATGCTGGAGCCCCTCCACTTCTCACTCATCTTCCCACCATGACCGAGTAGGACGTGTTTTCGCTCTCGGCCGAGCTATATGAGCCGATGGTCTTCCGCTTCTTCTCCCTCCATTGCTCCACCCCCGACCAGCCTCTCTTGCCCAGCAGCCCCTTGCACATGCGCGCCATCTCCCTGCGGAACTTGACCCCCACGAAGCCGTACAGCAGCGGGTTGAGGGCGCAGTGCGACAGGCCGACGCTCTCGGTGATCACCGTGCCCATGTCCACCATGCGGCCGAAACGGCAGCCACCCGCCACCGCGCCCAACCTCTGCAGGCCGTCGGCCAGCTGGAAGCCGTTGTACGGCGCCCAGCACAGCACGAAGACCGACACCAGCGAGACGATGAGGCTCAGGGACTTGCGCTTTTGCCGGCGGCTGGCGTTGCACAGCGAGCGGAAGATGCGGATGTAGCAGTAAAGCATGATGAGGAGCGGCAGGCCGAAGCCCAGACTGACGCTGAGCAGCTGCAGGCCGGCCTGCCACTGCTCGGCGTTGTCGGTGAACCACACCTGGCACAGGAGCGGCCCCGGCCCCGGCCCCTCGCCGATTCTCACCTCGCCCACCTGCTTGAAGGCGATGTCCACCCCGCCCAGGGCGAGGCAGCCGGCCCAGATGAAGGCGCAGGCCACCTGCGCCTGGCAGGTGTTGCGCTTCCAGCCGGAGCTGACGGCGTGGACGATGGCCAGGTAGCGGTCGAAGCTGATGCAGGCCAGGAAGAGGATGCCGCTGTAGCGGTTGAGCGAGAACAGGGCGCCGGAGATCTTGCAGACCGCCTCGCCGAACACCCACTGGTGGGCCCACTGCGTGGCGAAGAGCGGCAGCGTGAAGGCCAGCAGCAGGTCGGAGATGGCCAGGTGGAGGAGGAAGGTGTCGGTCAGGGAGAAGGAGCAGGCGCCGCAGCCGCCGCGGGAGTTGCGGTAGCGGCGGATCACGCACAGCACCAGCCCGTTGCCGACCACGGCCAGGAGGAAGACCAGGATGTAGACCACGGGCAGGTACCGCTGCGCAAAGGCGTAGATGTCCTCGTGGGGGCAGGGGGCCGCGTATGTCTTGCTGGTTTCGGGGGACGACGTGTAGTTGTCGTAGTCGAATATCTGATGACGTACAAGAGCAACAGTTTCCTTTCATCAGCATCATTCCAAATTTTAATCGTAATGAATCTTGTGATTAACCCATTTGCTCCCAAAAACGTATATATACGTTCCATTTTAAATAAAATTTAAAAAAAATGGCCAGCAGGTGGCAGCAGAGTATAAGAGACCAACCAGGGCCATGTTGAAAAAAATACCTCAATTACTCACAATTCTAAATACATTTGTGAATAATGATGAAACTTCGCTATATTCTAATGCTAATTGCTGCAAAATGGAAACAGATACAAACATACTTTTTTTCTTGATGAAAGAAGAGATTCTAATCTTTCTTATGGTAGGGTCCATGTTTTTACAGCAATAGAACAAAATATTCTGTGGACCTTGCAAAATCAGTCAAGATCCAGTAAAACAGCCGGGAGCGAATGGGCTTGCTTCAGTGAAAATGGCTGCGAGTCAATGAGTTAATCACAAATGAATCGCACATTTTATATCTGTTGTAAATATACAATAATTTTTTAAAAACTTTTTCATACCCTTGTTAAAGACCATAAAAGTGGAAACGTATGTTGACCTAACACAAATATGCTGTATCTTTGAGTTAATTGATGTCGTAATTCCATGAAGTTATTAGACGTTATAAAGAGGGTTAGGGGTACTGTGCTGCTGCAAAAAGGAGTGTAAAACTCTGTCAGTCTGGATTCGGGTTCGAATTTCCCGCCCTCCGTCTGCGGATGTGACGTCATGTGCACATTGTGTACGTGAAGAAGGGGGGGGGGGGTGTAGTTTCTCATCATTTTTCGTCAACAGGTGGCAGTAGCGAGTCACACCAAGTAACAAGACGACCCATGCAGACATACTTTTAATTTAGCCATGTGATATTTCAGTTTTGCATATCAATATTTTCTTAAATTAATTTTTCCAGATTTTCCAGTTAACACAAACAAATTGAACCATTTGCATCAGGAGATCAGTTAGGCAAAAAAAAATATTTTTGCACGAAAAAAACAATAAAAAACAACAACAAATGGCTTAGGCAATTATTATTTTAAGAAGAAAAAAAAATGCAAAGCTTCCAATTTGGGCTTTCTCTTAATTACATTTTTTTTTGTAAATTAAATGATTTATTTGGTATGAACATTACAAACACGAGGAAAAATAATAATACCCTGCATAGAAATAACAAAACCATATTTAATCCACCTTAAAATATCACAAGCATATTTTAAGGTGGCTTGGAGAAACAGTTTGCATGCACGTCTCGAGCAAACTGTATTTCTGTGCTTCAGAAACAAATCAGCTTGTGATATAAAGCAGGGATGTTCTGATATAGTGAACTTTGTTATATTTAGCATTTATATTTTTGTCACATTAAAACAATATTCTCTAGTAGTTTGGCCCTGAATGGGAAATTTCACTCACCCAGTAATCCTCCTCAGTGGTTGCCGTGTAATCATCCATGTTGGTTGCAGATGCGAACGACCTGCAGACTGAAAAGCGTATCAAGCAAATCTGTTGTTTCGCAGCCACAAGTGGATGGATGGAGAAAAAAAAGAAGAAGTCACAATTTCGGGAACCGAATCCTCACACGCTTTAGGACAGATGCAAACATAGATTGTCGTAGGAATGGATGAGCGTCTTATTTTTTGCCTTGCAGGAAATTATGACACGCTTGGCCTTAAAAAAAAAAAAAAAAAAAAAAAGGGCTGCAGACAAGTTTAAAAGATCTTTTATGGCAGACAGACAGACAGACAGTGCGTGACTGATGCGGATGCTGTGGAAAAAAGCTTCTGCAGAAGCATCATCATGGCGTTCATTTTGCATTATCATCAAGCTTAAAAAATAAAACCTCCAAAAAAAAAGAAAGACAAGCTTGACTCGCCCCGAGAAGACGACAGGATGCAAACCATAATGCAGAATAAATGGAAATGCAGTTAGTTCAAACTTCAATTCAAATCATTTTATACACATATGGGATGCGTTTTCACAACATCAGGCTCACGCCTCCAAAAATGAACATTGAGATATTCGGGGCAAAGAAGATATTTTGTACAAAACTGTCAAACACTTTCCCACTTTGTTAAAATTGTGTAGCGGACACAACATGCCACTGGCAAATATTTTTCCACCATCCACAGCCGGGGTTTTTTTTTTTTTAAACATTTTATCAATCCCCAAAATGGAGCTACTTTGCACACAATGTATGATAAAGGCCATATTTTTGTGAAACCTGTTACTGTACGACTTCCTTCACGAACAAAATCCATTGAGGTGACATCGCAATACAAACAGCCATTGTCCAAATACTAAAACTACTATCCATTAAAAAAAACAAAAAAAAACTTAGATTTTAGATTTTCTCATTGCTGTTCTGTTAAATAGAGTTTCAGGGTGCTGATGATTCATCAACTTCTTCACACTTCCACATATTAAGGCTCAGACCAAAAAAAAAAAAAGTCATATTTTTCCCTCCCTGATTTCTGTTCACAAACATCTCATCTGCCAAAAGTGTGAGGAACTGAATCGTCTTGTGGTTACTTTTGTCCCGACTGAGGGTCCTCTGGTAAACCCTGCGCTTGCACAACAGCGCAGATGTTTCTTTTACTTCTGTTACGGTCAACGTTATTTGGAATGGATGCAGTTTTATAGAAACGGCACGTTTTCCAATCAAGTGCTTTACACTTTTTAATACACTTGCATTAGAAGAAAATAACTCGCAATAATATGTGCAATATGAATTCACATGTATAACGAAAGGTATGGTGTTCCACAGGGTTCAAGTGCGGGGCCTCAGATGAAACCTCTAAGGACAGTTTTGCAAAAGTATAAGACAAAAAAAATGGGCCAAAAGTGTTACAATAAAAAACAAAAACAGTTCCCTTTCTATTAATTTTAAAACAATTGACTTGTTTTGTACTTCTCCTTCCCAAGTTGCCAAGCCCTTTTTATTTTATTTTTATTTTTTTGCAATCGTGTATGACAACTGCAAAATAAGATTTTTTTTTTTTCACCAGACCTGATATGCTTGATAAGTTTCATAACTTTACATCCATGTTTAGGCCCTAAAAAAATACTGCTGTCACTATAGAATATTTTGAATTGATTATTCAATCAATTAATAGACTAATCAGATTAATTTTAATTTAGCATTTAAGTGTATTCCAAAAGCAAACCCCCCCCCCCACCCCCCACCCTGATTACTGTTTATTCTGATTGATGTATTATGTTACCAGTTCATTCATTGTTTCCAAAGTAAAAACAGATGTTTCTAATTGTCTTGTTTTGATTCAACACAGAAATCAGGGAACAATTACTGTTGATTTGCTGAAATCAGAGGATTGGGACAATTTTAAATGAAAAAAAAGAAAGGCTCCAAACGGTTAATCAATTAATTTGATAATCGATTACTTAAAAATGTACTTGTTTTTGGAGAAGATTACAAAAAAATGACAAATTAGGGATCTTGAAAGCGGTCAGGGCTGCTTTGGGCCCTTCTAGAACACTCCTTACTTGAATGGCTGGTGGTGCTTGTATTTAGTTGCGTTGCTTACTTTCAGCCTTTGTTGCTTCATCGTTGCTGTCCTTCTGCCAGGACTGAAAGTTTTGTGGCGGTGGTCGTTATTTCCCTCGCTTTTTGTAGCTTTTATTAAGCGTACTATGCTGCCCCCTGCTGGTGTGGAGAGGCGTTGTTGTTTTTTCTCCACAACATCTCGATGACAAGAAAATACTTTCACTTCCTCTGTTGCTGCGTGGGGATTTCACTATGAAGCGAGGTTAAATGTTCACGGTTCCCTTTTTGAATTTCTTTGGTATGGAATACTATATTTATACAGCAAAAGCTAGAAAAGATTACAGCTGCATACATTGACTTAAGGCCAAATCAAGTTTTCATTGAAATGAATTAAAATGCCAGTAATCTGCCAAGTACTGAATGGTTTTGACACTTGTCTAACTGGACATACAGTGCAATCAATAATGTTGTTTATGTTATGTAATGTTGTTCAATGATGGATGTTTTATATATTTGTTGTATCTAGGGAGAGCGTTCGCACATTTCAAAGTGTCAAAAAAGACTACAGAAACTACAGAAAAGTCCAGGGTGCACCACGTATGGAGTAAAATTCTAAATAAATAAATGACTAAAAGTGAAAACAAAAAAGGATATAAAAAATATTATTCAAAAATTAAATAATTAATAAATATAAATGGAAATAACAACAATATATCCATAAATAAATAACTACATGCAAAAATAACTAAAAAAAATATATAAATAAATGTCAAAATAAATATATAAATAGAATTAAATCTCAATCAATAAATAAAAATGCTCATTTGAACAACATTTCGTCCTGGCAGAGCAGGAAATAAATAACTGTGAGAGCAGAGTGTTTTTATTGATTGATTGATATTTAATTCTTGTATTTATTTCAAAGTTTTTTTTTATATTTATTTTTACGTATGAGTCAAAATGCATAAGACAATTTCATCTCTTGTTCATGTCAAGTTTATTTATACAGTATAGCCTTTAATCACAATGAAGTCTCAAAGGGCTTCACACACCCACAGTTGACAAATATTAATGACATCCCCTGATCTAACCACAAGATGGCAAGGAAAAAATTAAGAAATATATATATATATATATATATATATATATATTGTTATTTGTATTTCCATTTATATATATTTTTTTTAATTTAATTTTTGAATCACATTTTTTTACATCCGTTTTTTTATTTTCACGTAGTCACTTATCTATTTATTTAGTCATTTATTTATTTAGAATTTGGGCAGTTTTGGCCCTCCATAACCCTGCCCCGAATCAGCCGGGATGGGCTCTCGTTCTACTGAGGGCAAGCGCTACAGAAAATGGATGAATGGATGATTTGTTCATTCTGATGGCGAGTACAATACATACTGCACAAATACAAACACAGATTCAACAATTCATCGATCAAAGGTCACGCTCCGTAGATGCTGTGTACACGCCACACCCGCTCCATTTTCATTCCTTCTCCGCTCTTCAACTATTGCCAGCTGATAAAAAAAAAAAAAGAACAAATCATAACACACAAATGAATCACGTTGGGTGCACCCTTTTGAATGCTGCGCTGCGCCCCGAAATCAAACACTCAAGGCGGGTCAGGCAGGCGCTATGAGAGCCCACCCGAGAGGGTGAGCGCACATCGGCCAACATTTCCCGTCCCAGCCGGCAGCCATGTCTTTCCAGCCGAGCGTGATCACCTCCCAGCCTCAAGTGGTCGTCCGCCAGTACGCCGTGTCCGACTGGAGCTCCAACACGTTGGACTGCTGTGACGACTGCGGCATCTGTACGCCTTGAAATCACAGACTCCGGCGGCGGTGGTCGGCGGCGGCGCTCTTACGCGATGTGTTGGGTTCGCAGGTCTGTGCGGGACCTTCTTGCCGTGCATCCTGGAGTGCAAGGTGGCCCAGGACCACGGCGAGAGCTGCTGCCTGGCCTGCCTCCCTGGCTCCTCGGTGGCTTTGAGGACCAGCGTGCGACACAAGTACCGCATCGAAGTGAGTTGGGTCAGGTTATGGGGCTTCATCTTTATCGTGGTACCAACCGGTAAAAGTAAATGGCTTCAGCTTTTTGTGAGTAAGGACGGGACAATTCGGTTGTCTTTAACTTTTCGGTACGTTTGCATTTATTCTTTTCAATCAATCTGTTTACAAATTATAAACCCAGTGTGGCTCGGAGGTCTGCAGACTCAGGTCAAATAGTGAAGCCCAGAGTGCAAAACACACATGGTGAAGGAGCATTCAGCTGTTATGCTGCACAGGAACGGGATAACAACAACAGATGTTAAATGAGCCCAAAGTGTGAATGATTTTAAGTCCAAGTCTGTCTTTTTTATTTATTTATTGATTGATTTTATCCCAGGCGATTTACGATGCACTCTTTTACTGCATTTTTAAACACTTTTTTTTTTTTTAAACACCTTTTTCTTGGAGATAACACTCTAAAAACAGTTGGGTCAAAAATTGACCGATCCTCTCCTTGGGTCTATTTGAAATTGGTCTTTTAGTGTAAAACAACTCATAAATATTGGTCAGATCCTTTACTTGGGTCATTTTGTATAAGACAACCCAGAAAGTTGGGCCAAATTGACCCATAAAGTGGGTCGGTCCATTTTTGATCCATAATTTGGTTACTTTTGACCCAACTGTTTTTAGAGTGTATGTTCTTTTCTGACTATGTTGTACGCGGCATCATTTAAAAAGTGCATCGAAACTATCCATCCATTCATCCATTTTGTGGAAGCTTGTCCTCTGAAAGGTCACTGCTAAGTCAGAGCTCATCCCAGCTGGCTCACCTTGGATTGGTCGCCAGACAATCACAGGGCACATATAGACAATCAGCATCGTCACTCGAAATTTACACCAATGGACAATTTAGAGACTACAGTGAACCTAACGGACACATTTTGGAATTATAAGACAGCGAAAACCCACACAAGCATGTGGAGAACATTCAAACCCCTAACAAGAAGAACCGAAGCGAGATTTGAACCTCGAGCTGATGTGAATCTGTTATTTTGAATGTCCTATTGGGAATGAATGGGTAATTTTTGGTTGAAAATGTTTGTTGAATATCGGAAAAATGAACTTTTGGAATTAGAAAAATAATAGCCTGCTAAGTGTGAATTTTTGGAAAATGTTGTCATTGGAATGATGCAAATCAGAAGAATTATGTGGAAGTAGATGCATGTCAAAAATAATGGGTGCAAGAAAACCGGCAATAACATAATCAGTACATTGCATACGTCGTTTACCATTATCACCAAATGCTTCTTGGAGGAAATTGCATAGTGAGCGTACGGGTCAAAGTATGTAACCGTGTGCGTGTACCGCTTCCTCCCACAGGGTTCGGTGTGCAAAGACTGGTTCGTCATGGCCTGCCTGATGCAGTGTGGACTGTGTCAAATGGCACGAGAGCAAAAGATGAGAGGATGAGAAAGAAGACAATATCATTTGAACAACGAACACCATTTTTTAAGTAGCATTATGAATTGGCATCAAGTACTGTTTTATATATGACTATAATAGTGATAAATAATAATACTTTTTTTCTTCGCTGGCATGAAATCAGTTACTGATGTCATCTGAATCCGTCTTTCCCAACTTTGTTGACGCAAGGTGCATTTTGCACATTAGGAAAATGTCACCGCCAAAGAAAATTGGCACAAAAAGTCTATAAATATTAGTTGGCAGAATTTACCCACAAATTTAATTAATGTGAAATCTGAGCTCCTTTAGTTAAACACAAAGCGCTTAATGCACGACTAATGCACATTTCAATGATAACAATTTTGGGAGCAATTAAAGACCCTGTAAAGGGAATTCCTAGATTGGTTTCAAAACACATTCTACTGGTTTGAAGATAATTGATATGAATGTACAAAGACTGTTAATTGTGGAGATATCGGCGGTATAGCGTTAAACTTTTTCACCATTTCAGTTTTGCGGATTTTTTTTCGGTGTGGCTAAAACGGGGCAATGTGGCGTATTTGTGGCCTGGGTGACATGAGTCGGACCTCGCCCGCTCTATAAGATCTTGGGCACCTTTGTTCAGCATCAGCGGCTACCTGTCACGATATGCAGTTGGCTAGCTAGCTAGCTTTGCCGCTAGCTACTACAACCCACCTCTTTAGTGCGCCTCATCGTTGCAGCATGGAAAAGCACAATCAGTAGACACGCCCACAGCGTCTGAGAGCGCTGACAGGAGGGTTAACTCCTTACCATTTGAAACCCTTATGTTATAAACTTGGTTGGAAGGTTAATATCACTCTTTGTAGAATGTCAAATTTAGAAGACATTTGTTTTCACTTTAAGGGGACTCAAAGTGACATTGGGTAATTTCCCGTGGCACACCTGACGATCTCTTGCAACACATTAGTGGTTGGGAATCACTGATCTAAAATGTGAAACAGAGACGCTTCATTAGTCACAGCATCTGGCGGCAAAGCCGGCTAGCGAGTAGCAAGGCTAGCACAAGAAGCTAACTTCAAAGTCAGTAAAGTATCTTGCCTCTGTCCAAATCCAAGTCCTTCATATATTTATATCTCTTAAGTTTTTCCTTTCCATCTTGTGGTTAGATCGGGGGATGTCGTTAATATTTGTCAACTGTGGGTGTGTGAAGCCCTTTGAGACTTTATTGTGATTAAAGGCTAAACTGTATAAATAAACTTGACATGAATAAGAGATGAAATTGTCTCATGCATTTTGACTCATTTATTTAGACAATCACATCCATCCAATAAGTGTTTGCGTGTTGTCAATTCATGACGTTTCAAATGCTTCCCTCTTTGGATTTGTTGACTTTTTATTTGACGTCAGCAAAGCAGATGTGAACTGCAAAGGGTAACAGTGTCGCCTTCCTCTTTTCGTGAAACTGAGAAGGCAACAAGACGCATTTCCTTTGACCGGGTAAGACAAAAGTAATTCCTTAATCATCTTATTCTTCTTCGAATACTCATATTTGTCTTTTCATGCAGAGTATGCGAAGGGTGTGTTCTCACAGGGGAGTTGAAGTGGTTAAAGCATGTTTACGTTGCAATTATACCTTGTTTTGGAGTGGAAAAAAAAATCGACCGCTGAAGAGAACTACAGGCAAAGTGGTAACGTTATGTAAAAAGTGCAGTTAAATAAATTGTAGCAGTCTTAGATGAATAGCATTTTTTTCCCATGTCAACTGTCAAGCTCACACAGAAATATTTTTTTTGTTTGCTGCATTTCCCTAGAAGCAGTGGTGGATAAAGTATGGCCCATGGGCCACATATGGCCCTCCCTCCTCCATTCTTTAATCTAGTCCACTAAACTTTTACATGACCAAGAATCCTATGTACTATATATACTGAAAAGAAAAAAAACATTTAGACTTGCATAAATCAAATTATTTTTGAGTAGAAGAGGTGAAATTGCTGTACCACATTTCAATCACGCACAACCGATAATTAGGTACTTCTTTTTTTTCCCACTCTAAGTATTTAGGATTATGCAAAAAAAAAAAAATACTGTAAAACATAACGTAACAAAAGTACAAAATTACCGGGTACAAAAAGTAACTAAATTCTGGGAGTGAGAATGCTAGACTAAGGAATGAGATAGAAAAGCAACAAGACATGACAAGGACAATGAACAAAAGCTGGGAACTCAATACAAACAAACTGACGAGACAACGAGAGACACCTTGACAAGACACACTGGTGACAATCGAACCAAGTCCAAAGAAACAAAAAACATAGATAATGACAAATTGATGGGAAATATCAATAGATTAGAAAAATGAACAGTTTTACACATAAATGTTAAGCATTTTCAATTTATGAATTTGGTTATAATTAGAGCTGTCAAACGATTACATTTTTTAATCAGATTAATCGCATCTTAGAATTTTGATTAATCACGATTAATCGCTTAATAAAAAAAAGGCTTTTATATATATAAAAAAAAAAAAAGTCCCGCCAATTTTGAAGAAACAAAACATAGATAATGACAAATTGATGGGAAATATCAATAGATTAGAAAAATAAACAGTTTTACACATAAATGTTAAGCATTTTCAATTTATGAATTTGGTTATAATTAGAGCTGTCAAACGATTACATTTTTTAATCAGATTAATCGCATCTTAGAATTTTGATTAATCACGATTAATCACTTAATAAAAAAAAAAGGCTTTTATATATATATATATATATATATTAAAAAAAAATGTCCCGGCAATTTTGAAGAGCACTGGTTATGTGTTCATTCTTTTGACATTTGATGTTATGAGGACGTCTTCCAAAAATTTTGATCCACTTCACACGCTCATCTTCCTCTTTTTCGAATCAGTTAATTACTTTGCATAATTTAAAATGGGGGAAAAAAATGACCCCAATATTTTGACATGAACAAATATTCTAAATGTGATATGCAAACATTTATTAAATGCTTTACTTTAATGCATGTAATTATGTTTATTGCTAAAACACAACCTGTGCTACCTTAATCGTAGCCATCCGGTGTCACGCTAAAGAATCATCTACGGTCAAAATTAATAGTGCGATTAATCTGCGTTAATTTATGATTAATGTGATATTATTTTTGTAATTAATCAGTTAACGCTTTAACTTTGACAGCACTAGTTATAATTTGCATTTAGTACGACTCATGCAAAATGAGAACAGATTATTTACTTTGCCTATTCCAATTTCTCTACGCATTTTGGCCCATTATTTAATTTGCCAATCACATCCTTCCCATAAATATTACATTACCCAAGTGTATGTGCGCATGTAGCCAAAACATTGTTTACATTTATCCAATTATTATTGTTTACGTAATTGCGCAGTTGAACTCTGGCCAAAATGTGAAAAAGGAAATCATATTTTTGGTAAGGAAGTGCAAGCAAAGATTGGCGTCAGGTTTTGCGGTGATTGCTTTGACGAATGTTTCATATGCTCTGTTGACCAAGCTCAGAACACGATTTCCTTTTTGGACATCAAATGAACGTTCTCTACTGAAATGAAGTGAAACTGCGTAAATCCGGCCCCCTCAAAAACAGCCAAAATGTTCACATGATGTCTTTAAAGAAAGAAGAGGGGTTTATTCATTTTGACAATCTGGTCACCGTATGATGATGACAAACTGTGCATGCGACTTCTGTACCATGTGATTCATTTCCTGCCCTGCGTATTTCCTGCCCTCAGATTTACACGGGTCAAAGTCCAACATTAGCGTGTAAAGGAGTCCGTGGACTGCCGGGAAAAAGCGGACCCATGGCGGCTCTTGCCTGTCGGCCGCTGTTGCTTGCGCTCGTCCTGGTGGCGGCGGCGGCGTATAGCTACAAGGACTGCATTGAAGTGAGAGAATGGAGGAAGCGCTACTTCAAATGCAGCCAATGGAAGGAGACCAACATGTCCGCCATCTTGGACGATCTGCCGGCCGATATCCTCAATCTCACCGTGTTGGCAAAATCAGTCGTGCACATTCCCGACAACACCTTCGCCAAATTCAAAGGCCTTCAGGGTCTTCGCTTGGACGACAACCATTTGCACACCTTCGATGTCTTGGCTTTCAGCGGGCTGAATCAACTCCGGTCTCTCAACTTGTCCTTCAACAACATCTCCCAGCTGAGCCCCTCGCTGTTTTCAAGCCTGCACAATCTCACCTACCTCTCCCTGAGAGGCAATCAGCTCAAGCAGCTGCCGGGAGGGATTTTTTCAGGCATGCGCAACCTCCAATTTTTAATATTGCGCAAGAACCTCCTAACAAACTTCTCAGGGATTGTTGATTCTGTGTCGCGCTTAGAAAAGCTACAGAGCCTGAATTTATGCTACAACAACTTAACTTCCCTGCACCACAACCAAATCAGGTTTCCCCGATCCCTGGCCAAGTTGTACCTGTGTCGAAACAAGCTGTCCGCATTAGGATGCGAGCGCTCCTTCCTCTCCGACGTCAAGATCTTGGATTTGTCCAACAATTCTGGACTGGCGGCGGAAACTTTTCTGGGCGTGGACCTGGCGCAAACCAACGACCTGAAGTTGCGCTCGACGAATGTGAGCGTGATGACCCTTTTGAACGTCAGCAACATCGACGTGGGCCACGTGGACTTCACGGGCACGGGTGTGAAAAACCACTCGCTGCTACTTGAGCTGTGCAAGCTGATGAGGCGAAAGGCGAAATCTGTCGACGCGCTGCGTCTGGGCAGCAACGGCGTCTGGGACATTCAAAATGACACGCTGTCCTACTGCCCGAACATCACGACGTCTCTGGATTTATCACAAAATCACATAAGGAGCTCCAATAAGAACTTCAATTGCCTGGATTTTCTTGGCAATAATCGCTATTTGAAAAAGTTCAATATTGAGCATAACCTTCTGACCACCCTTTACAACTGCAGGAACGTGAAGCCTTTCTTTAATTTGGAGGAGCTCAGCTTCCGCTACAACCGCATCCGGATGGTGAACTCCTACGCGTTCCATCATACGCCGAATGCCATCACCCTGAATTTAAACATCAACAATATCGCCTTTCTGGCAAAGAATGCTCTCAGGGGACTTTCCAGGCTCAAGACGTTGCGTCTGGACAACAACCTCCTCACCGACCTGTTCAATGAAACCTTCAAGGATCTGTCGGCGCTGCAAACTCTCAACCTACGCAACAATCGCATCTCAGTCATTTTCGACAAGACCTTCCTCCGTCTCAACAATCTAAGCGTGCTGGACCTTGGAGGGAACAATATTGGCAAAATTCACTCTTCGGGACTAGAAGGACTCCGAAACCTCTCAAAGTTCTACCTGGACGGAAACAAGCTGAGGCAGATTGACATGGCGCTCCACAGCGTGTTTCAGCACACGCTCACAGTACTGGATTTAGAAAATAACTTTATTCACTTCTCCACCCTCAATGTCAGCTCCCCATTTGTTAACGTTAGCAGACTTGCCGACTTGAAGATGGGCGGCCAGCGTCCTTACGGCCTCAACCTGTTGCCGTACAAGTTTTTTCGCGGCCTTCGCAATCTCACTCGTCTTTATCTCGCCAACAGTCAAATCTCGTACATTTCCCCCGATGCATTTGATGACCTCACAGGCCTGCGCTTCCTCACCTTGGACAAATGCTGCGACGTGAACATCCTGCTGCAACCGGGCATTTTTAAGAATCTTCGGAATCTGTCCAAGTTGACTTTGGAAAACGCGGGCATCCAGACCTTTTCTACAGCCGTGTTTGGCAATCTCAGCCAGTTGGAGTCGCTGCAGCTCAATCACAACGGCATGCAAAGCCTGGACGTGGACACGCTGAACAGTCTGTCCAATCTGCGCTACTTGGACATACGCAACCTTCCGCTCAGCTGCACTTGCATGAACAGCTTGCTGCAGAAGTGGATGAAAAACAAAAGGGTCCAGGTGGTGTACCTCCAGAATCTGCCGTGCCAGGAGGGCACGAAGAACAACTTCTACAACTTCGCAACCAACGTCTGCTACGTGGACCTCGGCGAGAATCTCTTCTTCAGCACGGCGGCCGCGGTGGTTCTGTTGACAGCCTTCCCGCTGCTTTATGTCAAACTCTACTGGAAAATGAAGTACGGCTACTACGTGTTCCGCTCTTGGTTCGGCGAGCAGTGGCGCAAGTTCAAAGAGGAGGAAGAGAATTCCAAGTACGACGCCTTTGTGTCCTACAACTCCAACGACGAGGATTGGGTGATGGTGCAGCTGCTGCCCAACCTGGAGGGCAACGGCTCGTCGTTGAAACTTTGCCTGCATCACCGCGACTTCGAGCCCGGCCGCGACATCGTGGACAACATCGTCACCGCCGTGTACAGCAGCCGCAAGACCATCTGCGTGGTGAGCCGCCACTTCCTGCAAAGCGAATGGTGCTCCCTGGAGATCCAGCTCGCCAGCTACCGGCTCTTCGACGAGCACCGCGACGTGCTCCTGCTGGTCTTCCTGGAGCCCGTCTCAGAACGCCAGATGTCGTCCTACCACCGCATGAGGAAGGTCATGCTGAAGAAGACGTACCTGCAGTGGCCCGCCTCGGACTGCGTTAACCCCGAGCAGGCTCGGGAGCTGTTCTGGAATCAGCTGCGTCGTGCCGTGAAGGCAGGGAGCAAACTGGAGACGCAGGACAATGACGAAACTCAGGCGGCTACGGACGACGACGATTTGGGAGATTCGGACACTCAGACTCTCATAGCGGATGGAAACTATTACATATATTAAATAATTAGCACTTTCTATAGCAAGTTAGATTCTCAGGCATCCAGGTCATTGTAACTGCAAAAGTTGACTTGAAGTAAATGAGTATCATCCAAGAACAGGCTAATTAAAGCTTTAAAAAAGTCCTATAATCCTTGATCTTTTTTGTTATTTTGAGAAGACACCGTCTGGAAATTGTGAAATAAAATCTATAATGTGTCTCCTTTAGGACTTCTTAACTCATTCACTCCCAGCCATTTTCACAGAAGCAACCCCCTTCGCTCCCAGCTGTTTTACTGGATTTTTACGTATTTTGCAAGGCCCACAAAATATTGTGTTCTATTGCTCTAAAAACATGGAAACTACCAAAAGGAAGATTAGAGTATCTTCTTTCATCAGGAAAAAAGTACATTTGTATCTGTTTCTGTTAGCTACGTTTCATCATTATTCACAAACCTGAGAAAAAGAGCTTTTTGCAACATGGCCCTGGTTGATCTCTTATACTCTGCTGCCACCTGCTGGCCGTTTCTGTAATAACTACCATTGCTTCAAGCATTCTCTTCAGTTCTGAAGCTGCATCGGAGCCTTCTGTATGCTCTAGCATAAAAAACAGAAGTATAAATCAGTTTTTTGGACCATTGGACAATGTAATAAAAAGCAGTGCCTTGAGATACGAGTGCCTTGGCGAGTATTTGAGATACGAGCAATCGCTTGATAACCTTGCGAGCAAGCGGAATTCCCGCGGTATTTTTTTTACAAATACTATGAAGAATACATCTTGTACTGCTCCCGCTGATACGTTCGCAAGCGTACAGTTTTTAGGTCGGACCAATCGGTCCTTGTTTAGGGCGGGGCATGCAGCTATGACGAATCCAGGAAGCGCCGACGTCAGGGGAAACAAACAAACCTAACTGACGAATGGACGCTGTAATTATTCTGTTCTCGCAGAATTACTCACTGTTTCCTTGCGCTTCCTGCATTTTTATCTGGTAAAGATGTTCGTGCTTTGTTTTTTCTTCCGAGGACGAGACCGAAGGCGACATTTTCATCCGTTGTCGTGATTGGTCAAAACAAACGTGCGCAAGATGCCGCATCGTCCAATCAACTCGAAGTATTGTACAGCAATGAAGTTCCAGATAATATGAAGAACTCCCAAGTGTTCAATCAATCGCTCGGACGATTGTTTTTTGTTTTGTTTTGGTAATTTGTAAGGACATTCCACGTTTTGTTCTAGGTTTAATTTGTGCTTATTTTTTTATTCCAACAGCACACTTTCACTCTGTCTATGAAATACAATGAGTGTTTACAAAAGAACAAAAATTGGCAAACAAAAGTGAGTTCAAGGGGAATTTGAGGTAGAAAATGTCTTCGAGTCTATGTGCCGCCCCACTAGTCTAAAAACAGTATTGTCATTAATACCGCATTAATGGAATAAGAACGGACCAGATTGAAATCAATTGTTTTCATCCATTTTAGGGGGCTGCCATTTTTTGCATTCGGATGGTGACCGAAAATGATGGCAAAGTGCTCTCAGGATTGCATTGCAAACGTCACAGCTCTCACCTGCTTTCTGGGTTTGGCCAGGAGACGTTTGCAACGAGCACTTTGACATCAATTTCAGTCGCCAGCAGAGGGCGTATAGGACAAAATGGCAGACCCCTGGGATGGATGAAGTGACGGATTAATCGGCTTAGTTCTCATTTCAAGAATGCAATATTCAGTGGTTGGAACACTATTGAACATATTATTGTTAAGAATATTTCTTGCCTGATGTTCCCCTTGACGTGATGTGTTAGTACAGCTTCCTGGGGCGAAAGGACCAGTGTTTGGGGCTTGACAAGGACATGAATGAAAACGCAGGACTTTCGAGGTTGTAGGATGGCTGGCAACGGTGGTCGTGGAGGGAGGTAAAAGGCTGGGAGGAGAAGGTGGAGGCGAAGGAGTACTGTTGACGTTCAAAGACGGTGTCCCGCGCCGCAGAAAAGTTCGGCGGTGAATATCGGCCTGCCAGCTCCCGGCAGGGGCTGAGCTGCGTGTAGCTCGCCTGCGACCGGCTCGACCTCCTCCGCGCGAAACAGTCCTCGAAGGGATCCAACTCGACGGCCGTTCTGTCGAAGTCCCGCGCCGGCGGTTCCGCTCGCCAGGCGGGAAATGGGGCGAACAGCTGATGAACCGCCGCCGAGGAGCAGCTGGAGGAGCCGAAGTCCATGCTGAACTCCGGCGAGACGCGAGGCCTGAAGATGTCCTCCAAGAAGTCCGCCGAGGTGTCCATGGGGCTTGTTGGCCAAGCGTCCGTCTTCACAGGACACAAAGTGAGGTGGAGGTAGCTAAAGACTTTGCCCCAAAAAACAAAACACACACACACACACAAAAAAAAAACGATATCTTGATGTTCTTACCCGGCTGAAGTGCTGCTGTTGCGGAGCACTGAGATCCCAAGAAACACGCTTCCTTTCCTTCCTTACGTTTTCCAAAACAGGAGCGTCCTCGCTTCCGAAATAGAAGGAATCTGAAAAATGGACTTGAAATGGTCCTGCGAAAGAGTTTAAAAAAAACAAACAAACAAAAAAACATGCTATTAATTTAATTTGACCGAACTAAGCTTTTTGTTAGTTGTGCGTAAATTAAATGGGAAATAAGCCCAAATTTGTACAACTTTTAAAGCAATAATACATTTTATGTTCCAGCACTACTGTAGTCAAAACACAGCACTATGATTAATATTTCATTTATGAATTAAAAATGATTAGTGCTATCAAGTAGGGATGTAACGATAATGGCAATATCATATTAAAACTGCCACAATATTGTCGTCGTCATGTCACGATAATAAAAGCAGCACATCTGTTATAAAAGTCAGGTTGATTTCCATTTGTGCAGTTCTAGCACTCTCTAGTGGCTAGTATTTTAGTGCAATTTAATTTTCACAAGGCATGTTTTGGCAGTATGTTTAAAATCCACGCTCATAGTTATTTTTTCACAATATTGTGACTTTTTTCTTCAAAACCGGTTCCCATAGCCAAAATTCTCATTTTCCTTTTTTCAATAGGCTTCAAAATCCACCACCCCTAAGCATGAAAACTTATTTGCGAATTTTGGGCCCTTTTTCGAATTTCTGGCGTTTCCATTTAGTTTAACAAGAATAAAAATGGGTGGACGGAAACCCAACTAGAGATGCCATTTTGTACCCACCTGGCGTCAAGCGTCTATCCCGGTCTTTCCGTGTGGTCTTCGGATTCTGGACCTCTTTCCTAGGGTGTGGTTGGAGGCCGTTGCCTGATTGCATGTGGAGAAGATTCTGCTGCAGGTTCTGGCCGTGCGCCTGCCGCAGGGCCCGTAGCAGCACCTCCCTGCTCTCCGCCAGCAGGTCCCGCTTCCTCATCAAAGGGAAGCGCAAGGTGTCGCGCAGCCGCTGCGCCACCACGCCGATGGACTTGCTAGCATCTTCTTCACTTTGGGCATGCGCGTCCACGCTGGTTTTCACGGCGACGGGCCGACGAGGAATCGGGCTGGGCGCTCGCGGCGGTTCAGGGAGTTTCTTTCGTGGGGGCGTTCGCTCGGCTGAAGACGGCGGCCTCCCGCGTGGATCGGGTTTCGTCCTCTTCGCCACCGGGGTATGGGCAGAGGTTAAGGATGAAGGATGCGCTTGTTGCATTTGGTCTGGCGTCACGTCGGACGCCTGGCTTTTCTTCTCACGTGCAACTGTGGCTTCGGCCTCCTCATCTGGAAAACTGGCGGACTTTGGAGACGTCGTCTTTGCCTTGGTCTCCTTCTTCCCCAGTAACAGCCGTTTGATGTCGATGGACTTCACCTCGCGGTTGAAGAAGCCGCGGTGGCCGAGGAGGCGGGCCTCCGTGATGACGCTGGCTTCCTGCGTGGGAGCCAGCGCGTCGCAGAGCGGCGGGGAGAGCGAGGCGCCGTCGCTCCTCCGGGCGTGGCGGCCGCAGTCGCGCAGATGCTCGACATCCAGGCCGCACCGACGGTGGCAGTGGCGCGCTTTGACCTTGGAGGCGTCCTTGCTGCCTCTCGTCTGACTGCGCTCCTTCCGTGACCGCAGTCGTTTCATTTTGGGCTTGCTCGTGTCCGTTTGGCATTTGCAGGCGCCGATGGATCGTCCCTCGGGCGCAAGACTCATCTTGACTTGAAAGAGAGAGAGAGAAAGAAGTTATAGACTGAACACATTTACTTTGGAAAAATCTGCCATACACATACAGAATTTATATCTCCCTTTTTTTGAATATAGGCTTAAGATATGAGTGTTATATGATAGCAGTCAATTCAACCCACTGGAGAACAAGCAGCAGTTGGGCAGATATTAGCGAACAGTTCTTCAACGAAGCTTTGAGCAATTTATTATCACCTGCAGTTGACGTTTGCTATCGCACTTAAAATAAAACTAAGTTAATTACACATTGTGCTTTATCTTAAGATAGTACATTTAGCTAAATGTTAACAAGCAATGCAAAACTCCTTTGAGGGGTTAACTAATAAAATTGGTGCTGTTGTGTTGTTATCTTTTAAAGTAGATATTTGAACACAACGCAACACATGTAACCAGACATTTTACCAATGCTCACAGGCACATATTTAATATTAGCTGCAGCTTACAGAGTTGACGTGTCCGTATTATAATAACCCCCAAGTGAGCAAGCAGGCGCACAAGAAAAAGTAGCACAATGATCATACAAGCAGACAAATGTAAAAATAAAATAAAAATAAGTTTAATTATTTACATTACATTTAATGATGTAATTACTGCAAGTTTTTTTTCTTCAAAATAATGTACAATAATTAATAGTGTTGTTGTTTTTTAAAACTAAAAACACATGTTCTTTTTTAGTTTGGGGAGGCTTTGACACATGAATGAGATTTCCATTCATTTCAATTGGCAACTGTTATGTGGGATTTGCAAGTTTTGAATTAGGCACATTTCTCATTTTCTTTTTCTTTTTGGCTTGTCCCATTAGAATTACGTATGAAGAATTGCCTGTCACTGCAGCGCAGCTATGGTTTTATTTTTTTCAAACCAGCTGACAACCATTTTAAATACAAAAGTACAGAACTATGTTATTATTATTTATTTACTTACTTATGGTACGTGTTTATTGTCCTTTGCATTGGTGTAAATGTGCAGTCATAGTGAGGCTTTGCTCTCTCGTAGCTAAACAAGCAAAATAAGTAGAAGCAGCTCTCCGATGACGCAGTGCACTTTTATCTCAATGCAAAAGGCACTGTTCAATGCTGAACATTGATTTATTGGGTGTGCAAGTGTACCATGTTGTGGCAGTGTTGCAGCCTGGCAGGCAGTTAAAATGTCAACTTTACTTACAGACTGGCGACGTCGCCATCTAGCGGACGTTAGCAGAGCCAAGCCAGAAGACGGATCAGCGTCTGAGGAGGTTACCGCACCTGCAAATCAATTCATATTTGTCAATTGTCATATTTATAACATAGCGAAAAAAAGGACAAAAACCCTGCACGAGTGATCATAAACGATACAACCGAGCACGTTTGTTAGCCGTGTGGAGATACGGTGCCTAACAGGTGCAATTTTAACAGAAGACACACCTGAATGAAGTTACTGCACTGCGTCCAAATTAAATACGACCAACATGAGTCGCGTGTAGCGGAATTAACTGCAAACCCGTCGCACCAGCGTTAACCCAGAACTGGTTGCCGAGAGTTTGAGCGAGTTTTTAACGTTTTAACTGACGTTCCAAACGCGATGCTGCGGATGGCGAGCGCAGCGTTGGCGCTCTCAAACGTCCTAGTGAAGCGGGGCCGGTCCATTGACACACTTCTACGGGGGAGTCTCACGACATAGCTCATCTTTATCTCCCATTTCCCAATTTAAATGAAATTAAATACAGTATTTACAAACGTATCCCCCTCTAATTTTGAATCGCGGTTTTAAAATACTACTAAAGAAGCGAAATGTTTTAAAATACAATGCGCCGTTATACCCACGGGAATTTGTGGTACGTTCCGTCAGCGTGAAATCTCACTTCCTGAAACAGATTTTGTGCGATGATGACGGGATTTTCTACTATTTAACTATACATATTCAACCTGCAAGTAAGTTTATGCAGGTTGATTCCAACATATAACGTAGCGCACAATTATTTTAACGACTAAGGTTTAAATGAGACGCATTCTCCTTAAGTAAAGAAAATAAGCAGAGAAGCTAGCTGCTAGTGCTAATTTAATTGGTGTGTTAAACTAGCGCCCGGCTAGCCGTGTTAGCTCTTTCTTGTGTTTTGATCGCTTTGTGTCGTTGAAACAGAAAGTGCCGAACCGTGCCGGCTTTCAAACGCTGATAGAGGCCGAGCCATGAGCGCCGACGAGCGGAACCCGGCCGCCACACCCACCGCCTGTGAGGACACTCAGGGAGACGGACGATGGATGTCGATGGTGTGTACGTGTACATCATGAGTGTGTTTGTGACACAACTTCATTTTAATTAGCGTCATCCTCCTGTGACGTCATCGCAGGCAGACGGTCAATTCACACATGCATGTTCCGGCATCAACTTATTTCCAGTGTTCCTAAAACTACATTGGACTGCACAGTGTTTTCACCGTATCAGCCCCCTCTAGTGGTAGAAAGTGCAATGTATTCGTTTACTTTATTATTCAAAGGAATGATCAATAAGGTCCGTATCCCACTGAGAGATGAATCTTTGCATCCATCCATCCGTTTTCTTAACCGCTTGTCCTCACAAGGGTCGCAGTGGGCGCTGGAGCCTATCCCAGCTGGTTTCGGGCAGTAAGCAGGGTACCCCCTGAGCTGGTTGCCAGCTAATCGCAGGGCACACAAAGATGAACAACCATCCAAACTCAGAATCACACCTATGGACAATTTGGAGTAGTCAATTAACCTGACATGCATGTCTTTGGAATGTGGGAAGAAACCGGCGTACCCTGAGAAAACCCACGCAGGCACGGGAGGAACATGCAAGCTCCACCCAGGTAGGCCGAAACCCGGACTCGGTCTCACATCCTCTGCAGTGGAAGGCGGACGTGCTAACCACTCACACACCGTGCCGCCCTGAATGTTTGCAACGCTAGCGAATGTTGATTTCACGACAAGGTTCGTTCAAGGTCGCAGCGTCTCCTAAATGTTCTCAAAACCGTCTCTTTATTGTCGCAAGGAAATTTTGAATGCGTGCAAAATTTCCCTGCGACAAGTAAGACCATTAAGACGGTTTAGGAAACCATTATTAAGGCTCTTTAAGAAACCATTGGAACTGTTTAGAGAATGTTTAGGAAACGCTGCAACCTTGAACGAACCCTGAACCCTGTGAAATCATAATTTGTAAGCAATGCAAATGTTCGCACCTCAGTGGGATGCTGGCTTTAGATGATCGTTTCTATAAATATTTGATAGTGATAGACAGTCCTAAATTGAAGCCTCACTGAAGAGGTTTATATTTGCCAATAGATTCCACAAGATGGAATATAAAATTTCTCAAATCCCTTATAGTTGGCACTGCTTTTCTCGAAATGAAGTTCCTCAACTCAATTAAATTTTGGCTCCTTGGCGCCAGGATGCCACTTCCTATACTGAGGGAGTTGTTCTGTATTTTTGCAGCACAACCGCTTCCTGTCCGACAGCAAAGACAAAGAACCCGACGTGCTCTTCGTTGGCGACTTTCTGGTGCAACTCATGCACCAATTTGGCGTAAGAAACGATCCCTTATGCCCATTTCTTTTTTCTTTTTTTTTTTCCTTACAAATGTTTGCTCATGTGACGTCCAAGCTTGTTTTATTTATTCTTGGGGACGCTTTTGCAGGTGTGGCGACAACTCTTCTCCCCCCTCCACGCCCTCAATTTCGGGGTGGGCAGCGACGCCACGCAGCACGTGCTGTGGAGACTGACCAACGGTGAACTGGACCACATCAGCCCAAAGGTTTTCCGTACATTTCTTCCATTTTCATCAGGAGGACACTGCGGCGTCATTTGCTCGCTTTTGTTGCTCCAGATCGTCGTGCTGTGGGTGGGGACCCAAAATCGCGGCCACACCGCCGAGCAGATCTGCGGAGGCATCATGGAAATCGTGCAAGTGATCAAGAACAAGCTGCCGCACGCTCACACGCTTGTACTCGTAAGTAACCGGCACACCTTTGTCCCAACCGGGTATGCACCGGGCTGTGCAATTAATTGAAATTCAATTACAATTTCAATTATTACACTCCACAATTACAAAATCAGCATAATCGTTATTAATACTAATTTTGATTTGTTTACATTTATACATTTGCACCTTTTTTTAAATTTTGAAATAACTGATTTAATACATTTTGTTTCAACCAAAAGGAACTTGCATCATTGTAGTGTTTTATATAATTTTATTTGTTTTGATAATTTTTACGTTTAAACTAGTGGTGTCAGGGGGTTAAAATTCGTACTTAATTGCATGACTTCAATAGTTAACTCACGATTAATTGCAAATTTTATATCTGTTCTAAATCAAATGCATAATGAAATATATTTTTTTCTAAGTTTTCATACTCTTGTTAACATAAAAAAGGGGGGGGGGTGTTAAACTAATAGATATATGGCTGCATCTTTTAGTCATTGATACAGTAATTTTATAATAATTCATAAAATTGAGTTAAAATTTAAAAAGATACTGTAAAAAACGAGCGTGATATATTGATTTGTGTTGAGGTCATTTTTCTGTCACTAGATGGCATAATTGCATTTGTAAGACGTCGGTGACAGCTCAGTGCATTTTTCTTTTCACATTAAGAGCTATCTAATCTTTAACATGAAGTAACTTGTGAAATTCGGCACATTTTTTAAAATTGTAAAACACAACTTGACCCCAGTCTCCACAAATATATGCATTATTATAAAAATGTATTACCGCTAATCTTGATGTTGACGTGCTTGCTGCGTTGCAACTGGAATTCACCCAGTAAAGACTTTGCAAGTAAGGGGCGGTCATTAATCCTGCATACAAAAAAATTTGTGGAACTTTAAATTAATTCAATATTAATGCACTAATTTTGAAACCCCTTGTTTGAACATTTTCTTGTTTAGTACCAAAAAATAAAATAAAGAGTCCTAGTAGTTGTGGTGGTCTACAACTACACTGCATCGCATTGTGAACAGTTCCTAATATTTTTGTCTCATCATCATCCTTATAATAATAATTATAAGGAGGATGATGATGACAACTACAATAAAAAGCAAGCTTTTTATTTATTTATTTAAATAAAGTAGCCGTTTGGGTAAGAAACAGTGGTTTAAACAAACACTACTACCAATTGACTGCCTTTTACAGAGTTGACAGTTTTAACATTCGTACCTCTCCTTATGCAGGGACTCCTACCGAGGGGTAAATCTCCGAACCCGCTGCGGGAGCGCAACGCCGAAGTCAACCGGTTGGTGCGGGAAGCCGTGGCCCGCCTCCCGCACGCCTCCTTCCTGAACGTGGACCCGGGCTTCGTGCACTCCAACGGCAGCATCTCGCACCAGGACATGTACGACTACCTTCACCTGAGCCCGCAGGCCTACCAGGCGCTGTGCGAGCCGCTCCACGCTCACCTCAAGTCCATGCTAGACAGGTCTGCCGAGAACTGAGGAACACACACTCGCACACGCACAAAAAAAAAAATCGCAGCAGTCCTTCACACTCTGCTAGCTTAGCAAGAATGATGAATAGAATCGATTACGAGGTGAATGCGGGCGACGTGGTTGTCATTCACTGTTACAGATAATGGGACCAAAACACTTCAATAAATGTGAAACGCTAGAGAGAAAGACTAATGTTGTCCCGCTTCAATCCCGATAAAGCTCCCACTTCTGTTTTCATCCCGTGGTTACCCTCCATATATGACGTCATTATTGTCCTTTAAGCTCGTTTTGCTTCAACTATCTTATTTATAAGCAAGAGATGAGAGGCTGTGTTTGTTGTACGAGTCTTGTGTCGGGAAGCCCCGCTTGAATTCGGCCCTTAGGAACATTCCACTGCTTCATTTTCTGAGCAGTGTAAGCTGAGAAAAATGAATTAAAGAAAGACGACAGCAATTTTTCGGGTGTGTTTTGTTACCGACCTTTCTCGTGGTATCTCATCCGCGCTTTGGACGACGCGGTGAGCCTGATGGCGTAGGCCACCTTGCAGGAGACGCGCTTCCTGAGCGATTGACTTGACGCATACCTAAAGTGAATGTCTGTCTCCTGGTATCTCTTCCATACTGTTAAAATAGACGGAAGAAAAACTTCTGGACATGTGGACAATAGAAGAACTCCTTCTGTTGGCCTCCTGCTTGTACTGACATGTCTCTTGGTATCTCGTCCATTCTCCGGACGCTGAGTTGGTGCCCACCACCTCTAATTGGTATCTCTTCTTTGGTCCTGTTGTGCCGCATGCTACGTGAGCAACTAATGAGACCGACCTGGATCGGATTCAGGTCAGGTGATTGATCTGGCCAGTGCACTCACTGCTTTGCTGTCAAAAAAGTCTTTGGTTGCTTTCTCCGTATGCTTCAGGTCATTGTCCATCTGCACTGTGAAGCGCTGAAAGTCTCCATATTTTGTTTGTTTCTTTTCCAGTCCATTATGGTGGTTTTCACCGCCAAAAAGATAAGAATTGTGTCCATGTCCCAATATTTATGGACATGTATCTTTTTCATTCCTTTTTACAACCCCCCCCCCCCCCCCCCCCCACACCCTCGGGTCGGTGAATAGGATTTGGTACATTGCGTGGTTTAGAAAATAGGGTATAGAAAAGTATGACATTTTGAAATTCCAAACGTGTAGGAAACCAGATCACATTTCCTCCAAAATATCTAAGACCTTGCAAGAAACTGAATGCAGCAATCCAGCAACTTAACTAACTAGTTCTAGTCTTTGGTAATTAATGTAATACATGAGCATTTGGGGTTGATTTTTAATGTGACTTTAACCGTATGTATTTCGATATTAACTGGAATAGGGACATTTGTAAGTGTGTCACTCACAAGTGCCGTCATCAAGCAGCAGCCGATCGAAAAGTACATTCAGATGTCGCCGTTCCCAGCCGACAATTTTGACTTTTAGCTCCAATGGCTTGAAGGCTCGCCTGTATTTTCGTTTAACTCAGCCGAAATGAGACGCTAGGTAAGAAATGCGTTGCTTTTTTTATTTTACCATGGTGTTTATTAAATATTGCACACAAGTAATACACTTTTTTTAAACCCCAAAACTAATACTGAAACTAACTAAAACAAAACCAAAACTAAGCTTTTTTTTTTTTTTAAACCGAAACTTAGAAAAACTAACAGAACCGCTGTGAAAACAAATAAAAACTAACTAAAATGAAAAATTTCAAAACTATAAAAACACTGGGGCAAACCAGTCTTTCAAGTTTTATTGATTTAGAAATAAATACAATACTACAAATCAACACGTTAAAGTTCATACACACTTCATACAGTTTGATCTCACATGACTTAGCGGGGGGGTGGGGGGGGCGGAGTGCAAGAATTGATTATCAAGTGAGATAATGGAGCCACTTTGAAAGGAATCAAAAGTGTCTTCCAGTGCAGTGACGGCAATAATCACAACATGCTGCCGTCCACAATTAAAATGAAGACTATCAGATTGGTACAAATGTCAAATGCGCCTTTCCAAACAAACAAAAATGACTGACTACAGGACACCTGTCCCTCTTTGTGTTTTGCCAGCTACCAAATTCCAAACAATTTGGAGCTATTCAGTGGAAGAGAACCTGGACGGACATGATAAAAACACTTAAGATCACGAGGAGTTTCTGGGATGGGGAACGGAGGGCAGAAGCAGAACCTGGAAGAGAATTTATACATTTTTTTGAGAACTTAACAGAATTTGTCATTTTATAGCCACAATGTGGTGCCATCGTACTCACCAGTAAGGCTCAGGGTCTTTGTGTGAGACATGGTGATGTTGGTGACGGGGTTCGTCGCCTTGCATGTATAATTGGACTCCAGCAGCGGGATTTGGATGATGCTGCCGACGCCGATGGCTGATGACGGCACATCATTTAGAAACCACTCGTACTCGCTTTCCGGTCGTGAATCGGCAACGCACATGATAGAAACGGTGAGGTCTTGAGACAAGTTCGGACCTTTGATAGTTACGCTGAGAGGTCCGTCTACAAGAGGATGAGAGACGCGGTTTTAGCCCAAAATGCCACTTTAATGCTGTTCTTGCACACAGATTTTGATTTTAATATAACTTGATGTAGTTGTTGAAAATGATGACGCAACACTAAATCTCAAATTTTAGGTCAATCAGAACAGGAGTTTGGAAGCTACGGCACGCTGAATTAGTATTTTTTCGGGGGCAAAACGGGAACGACCCCTAAATAGATTTGACCAAAATTCGTAATTGTCACTTTTTTTTTTTTTAAGTAATTTGCTCCCAAAAATGTAAAAAAACATGTTCTATTTAAAATTTTACCATGGTCCCAAAAGCATATTTACAGTATTTTTCGCACTATAAGGCGCATCGGATATTAAGTTGCACCTTCAATGAATGGCCTATTTAAAAACGTTTCCCCCCAAAAAGGACGCACCGCATTATAAGGTGCATAGAATAGAAGGATACTGTAGTGGCTGGGGTTGCATTAAGCATCCACTAGATGGAGCTTACTTAACCAATATTGATCCACATATAAGGTGCATTGGATTATAAGGCGCACTGTCGTTTTTTTTGTGGCTTTTAGGTGCGCCTTATTGTGCGGAAAATACGGTATACGTTTTTTATGGGTTTTTTTATGCTAGAGTTTACAAAAGGCTTTGATGCAGCCTCTGAACTGAACAGAACGCTGCCTTGAACCAATGGCAGCACAGTATAAGAGATCAACCAGGGCCATGTTGCAAAAAGCTGTTTTCCCCACTGTTTTGTGATTTGTGAATAATCATGAAACCTAGCTATATTCTAATGCTAATTTCTGCAAAACGCAAATATTTTTTTCCCTGATGAAAGAAAGAGACTCTAATCTTTCTTTTTGATAGGTTCCATGTTTTTATAGCAATATAACACGATATACTGTGGGCATTGCAAAATCAGTCAAAATCCAGTAAAGCAGCTGGGAGTGAAGGGGGTTGCTTAAGTGAAAATGGCTGCGAGTGAATATATTATTGAATGGTTGCATCTGCACTTAGACCAAAACTTGTATCGCAAGGCACCACTGCACTTGGTCAATTTCTTCAATACTCACAATTGACCAGGAGCTCGTACGGGAGGCTTTCGTGAGGTCCGACCACATTGGTGGCGACACACTCGTACGTGCCGCTGTTATTGCGCATCAAAGGCGCAAAGTGAATCCTGTTCTCTTCCATGTAGTAATGGGTGTGATTGATGGCGGACCAGTTGGCCGCAGACCAGTTGGCCGCAAGGTGCATGCCTTCCTTTGTCCACTGGATGGACGTGTACGGCCCATCCACCGCGCAGGTGAGCGTGAAGTTGTCACCGTCGATGGGAATGGTATCGTTTTCCACCATCACTGACTTGATGTCCTCTGAAGATGACAATATACACTATTAGCAAGTAAGCAAATAGTGAAAAATAATGCAAGTAATTGTTTATAATTGCTAATAGTTGTTAACTCTTTCACTGCCAGACGTTTTCAGAAACGCGCCTTGTCCGTTTCCTCCTCCTCCATCTAGCTCCCCCCCACGTCTCCTACTGCCGCGTCAATGCTTTCCAACCATCATCATCATCATCATCGATGATGATCATCGTCGTCATCAATGTGCTCTTTATCGTTGGTCGATGCTTTTGGTCTTTGAAAAAAAACGGCTCGGGCGTGAGCTGCTCGCAACGGGGTCGCCATTTTTCCTTTGTCTTCCATTCTCATCTCCTGCTCGACGCTCTAGCTCCGCCTCTACTGACGCCCACCCGATCTTGTCAAAAGAGAGTCATCGCTGCCCTCTAGGGGCCAAAAATAGTCATTAGGCACAACAGACCTCCTTGAAACTTTCACCACAGCTCCGGAAGGCTTACCCGTTTCAAAAAAAAATAAAATAAAAAATTGGATGACGTCATTTAACGTCATTGGCAGCCCTCCGTAGGTTTTTACTTGACGTCTTTTAACGTCAGTGGCAGTGAAAGAGTTAATAGTTGAAACCATAAAATAACAAACAACAAACTGATTACAAAATAATGTATAATTTCATACTAATTTACATTACCCTTAAAATTACACAGATTTTTTTTTTCATGCACCCGAAGTGCGTATGTACTGTACATGCCACTCCCAGACATGCATAGATCTTAGTTCCTCACTCGAGATGTATCACTTCAACAACATTTCTATCACACCAATTACTGTCTTCGGTGCATTTTTATTATGTGACTTTTTAAGTTAAAATTTAATAAAAAAAAATATTGTTTTTGGTCACAAATCAGTGGTTGCCGATTTAAAGGTTTCATACTGTGGGAAAAAAATGACTATAGTTGCTTGTAGGGATTGGGCGAGTACTGATATGAGGTTATTGCTATTGAGCACCAGGCATTTTTTCAAGGTATCGGAATGGTCGCAATGATCAGCCGCCCACTTACGGCCGTTTTACCATCAGAAACTAGAATAGAAAATTGCCATTAATTTCATGCAATCTTAAGGAAAATTGCTATACTGGGATATATCAGTCTTTCTTTATAACCCCTGGGTGTTATTTTGTGACCCGTTTTGGGCTTTTTGATGGTACTAAAGAGTTAAGTACTTGTGCTGGTATCTGTCTGAAAGTCTCGAACATCCCTAGCTGCTTGTATACAAATATTTGGCAGTCTGGGCGGCTTGGCCACCCATCGAGTGTAAAATTAAACAACCAAGTAAAATGTTTGGTTAATTGCCTAGTTCTGGAAATGTTTCTGATTTACTAATTCTAGACTTCTTTACAGTACAGTTTTGTAACTTGAAAATTGATAGAAACAAGTTAAAATAGTGCAAATCGAAGCAGCAAAAAGCACAAGGCGACATTTGGAACAAGACAATAATGAAAACTTCAATGTCTCATAAATTAATCCATCTGTCGAGGACATGCTGTCCCATTTTGGTAGCGACTGGACAAAGTGTGTACAAGTTACTTTTTGAAGGACGGGGAGAAATGGTCAAAATTGTGACTCGCTAGAAATGAGTAATTAGTGTCAAGGAGGTCTGATCTTGACTGATGTTTTTATACATCAAGAAAACATTCGGGGACTCTTTGTGGATTCTTACCAATAACTTGGAGCCTCAGGACGCCGGTGCTGTTCTTTCCCGACACGGGATTGCAGGCCTTACAGGTGTATTCTCCGCTCATGTTTAACGTCAAAGGCGGCGTGACAAACACGGAGCTGTTGGCGACCAGGGTGAGGTTGTGCCACCAACTGAGGTGGCTGTCAGGCAGCGACACCGCCGAGCAGCTCAAGTTTACAGACTGTCCCTCAATGGCCGTCGGCGGACCGTAAACCATTGGCGTCTCGGGTCCAACTGCAACAAAAGAAAAACCACAGTTGGTAAGTGTCTTGAATAAATAAACACATCACCTCAAATTGACCAAAACGCATCATGTTTACTGTCAAACTAAGCATAAAACAAATACAATTCTATGTTGTGTATGTAGAACAACCACATAGCTTCTGTTTCGCTTACTAACTAATAACGCAAAAGTCCATTGATACGCGATCAAATGGCATCCGTGTGTTATTACAGCGAATATTTGAACACAATTGGTGGCCCAGCGCATGTAAACAGATAGAACAAATAATACTGGCATATTTTCTGGATCCTCTACGAAAAACGTCTGATGTTAGTGCAGCTTACGGAGGAATTTTGACAGCTCAATATATATATATTTATATTTCTACTGCCCCCAGGTAGTCAAGGCACACATACACTAGAGGTGCAATGTCCATTGAGTTGAAGTATTGAAAGCATGGTTTAGTTCTTTACATTCATTATCTCTTTGACTGCCAAAAACGTTAAATAACGTTTTAGTAAAATCCTATGGAGGAGTGCCAAAGACGTTAAAAGACGTTTGTTTCAAAACAGAGGTGAAACTAACCATTTTCTATTGTTGATTACTCAAAAACGGAATAAGGTAGAAACAAACTTTTTTTTCTGATTAAAGTTGAGAGTCCAATCTTTCATTTGGTAGAATGTGTGTTTCCATAGTCCAAACACATAATTTTCTGTGGACCTTGAAAGATCAGTCAAAATGCTTAAATCGGCTGGCACCCACGGCATCCCTTTTCTGAAAACGTCTGGCAGTCAAAGAGTTAATTGTGAAAAAAAAAAAAAAAAAACAATAGGGAAAGATGCTATATGGTATACAAGTATAAATACGTAAATACACAATTTTTAAAATGATTCTTGTACATGTTAATGTGTTTTTCTAAATGCAAAGTAAAAATGTTTTTGTAAATGTGAAATAAAATATCTGAAATACAATATTTAATATTAGCAATTAAATATAAATGCATTAAAATGTATTGATAGTATTATATATATATAATTAAAAAATGCATTTGTGTGGACCAATAAAAGCATTTCCCCATTTACAAAAGCCCCTAATTCTATGCACCATCGTCTTTTGCTGATTGGCTGGTAGAAATCTCTTTGGTTCCACTAAAGGCACATGTGTGTTACCATTGCCAAATATGGTAAGTGTCAAGAAATATCTACCGGCGTCACACTCACAGTTTACAAGCAGCATATGAGGAGAGCTTGGAATGAGTTGAGCCGGATTCATAGCCAAACAATGGTACTGTCCAGAATCATTCCGGTGCAGCTGGTTAATGGTGACGGTGCGGTTATCCACAGACATCGCGATCCTGGCGTCCGTCATTAGGGGCTGTCCGTCCTTTCGCCATAACACTTGGTCAGCATGCCCGGACACGTTGCACATCATCGTGTACAAATATCCTTCCACGGGAGGATGCGCTGGCACGTCTATGTTTACGTGATTGATTTTCTCTGAAAACAAACAAACGCAAAGATGGTTTAATTGTTGTTTTCAGTGGTAAGAAATATATATTTTTGGTATTAAAAAAGTTCATTGCGGTAGTCCGGCGACAAAGTATGTGTATTTTGTTACTCGGTGTCGTGGTCTCACCGAGAACGGTCAACATGGTGTCGGCGGAGCTGTTGTCGCCGGTGATGGTGTTGCTGGCCGTGCAGGTGTACGTCCCGCTCATATTTGTGCTGAGAGGACTTGTTTGGTACACGGACGTATTGGCCACACGGGTGCCATTGAAGAACCACGTGTACTGGCTGGCGGGGTACGACAAGGCACTGCAGCTGAGTGCCACGCTATTTCCTTCCACGGTCACGACGGGTAACGTGACATTTGGCACCCCGGGTCCATCTAAAACAGAAATATTACACATTATACAACAGTCGTACATACATGTCAACCCTAATTTGGTCCCACCTGTATTACAAACCCATAAAATCCTTGTTTTCCCATAAAAATCCTTATGTCAGTTTTATCAATACTAAAGCTGTTTCATGCAATAACATTAATCTTACCTTACTTTCTTTCTTATATGAAGACATTGACAGTATCTTGTTCCAAATGACATTTTATTGCACAAAGAAAAAACAGCTTTCTAAATATCACAGGGACGGTTGACTTTTTTGTTGCTTCACATTTCTCTCGTGCAACTTTGATTTCAAATGTTGTTTGACATCGTAAATGCCAGATGCCGCAACCTTAATGTCCCGTCAACAAAGCGGACATGATGCATACTCTTCTCCAAGTTTTGACGGACCAATTACCTTAAATAAATCCGTCCATTCCGAACGAAAACGTCCGGTGTATCTTGTTTTTTTTGGCCGGCCTGTCCCCCATTTTCTCAACCACTGCGGACGACTCGCAATTTTCGCGCTAACACAAATTTCTTAACTGCGCATGTCAGGAAACTGTTAGAAGTCTCGCGCGATAGACGAGATTTTGTGACCGGTTGTTGTTTAAATCGAGCTTATGCACACGTGTAGCACGTAGCCGACAGTAAATACTAAATAAATTTAAAAAGGGTAAGCAATATGTACTAATATTATTATTTTCATGAAAACAGTTAAATCCGTATTCATTTCCAAATACGCCCGTATGCTTTTGCAACACTTAAAAATCCGTAAGAAATACGGACAAACCTTATGGGTTGACATGTATGGTCGTACCATCGTTTTGTTATGATACGACATGTAAAAAAAACAACTCACATATGACATTGAGGGTATAATTTTCACTGGTGAAGCTGCTGAGAGGGTTGGAAGCTTTGCACGTGTAATTCCCGCTGTGGGACATCGACACGGGGTCAAAAGTCAGGGTGGCGTTATTCGAGGAGAGGCTCGTGTTGCCGTCGGTATACAGCGGGCCTCCGTGATGCCACCAGGCGATGGACTCCACGCTTCCCACGGTCCCGCAGGTGAGGCTGAACGTGTGGTTCAGGATTGGATGAGCACCAACGGCCGTCACGGAGGCGATGCTCACCGGAGCTGTGGAAAGGTTGCGGCGCGGGGAGAATTGGATCATGAGCATAACCACTCAGCGGTTGCTGTTGTGGTTTGGTTGGTTAGCACTTATCAGTAACAAACTGAAATAGGATGTCTGTCGGAGGCCACGATTTGAGGAAATATCGCTAAATCAAGGCCCTCCACTTACCCAAAAGAGTGAGCATGTGGTATGCGGTGCTGTTTCTCCCTGTGACATTGTTGAAGGCCGTGCAGGTGTATGTCCCGCTCATGTTGAATGTCAACGGTCCCGTCAGGTACTCGCCGGTGTTAGCCAGCTCGGTGTCGTTGAAGCGCCAGCTGTACACGCTCGGAGGATGGGAGCTACTGGAACAATTGAGGAGCACTCGGTTTCCAGTCAGGGCCACCGAGGGTGCGGAGATCACCGGCGTGTGTGGGCCGTCTTCAAAAACAAGCAAGATAACTTTTGGGTGGTACCTAAAGATTACTGAGTTCCAATACTGTGTTACCCTCTCATGTCTTTGGAAAGAAGTTTATTTATTGAAACATTTATTGGATATCGTTGGTATCCTGCTTAAAGTCCGTATATGAGCTTGCTCTTAGTCCTCACTAGTAAGACAATTCATCGACACAGCATCAGTGCACCCGTCCTAGCCTGCCCAGACTTCCCTTCCCCCCCAGCCACTTCATCTTTCTCCACCAGGGGGATCCCAAGAAGTTCCCAGGCCAGCCAAGAGACATTGTCTCGCCAGCGAGTCCTGGGTCATCCCCGGGGGTCTCCCACTGGTGGGACATGCTCGGAACAGGAGGGAGGTGTCCAGGAGGCATCCGAACCGTATGCCCGAACCACCTCAACTGGCTCCTCTCAACGTGGAGGAGCAGTGGCTCGAATGTGAGCCCTTCCCGAATATCCCAAAGGGAGAGCTCGGACACCCTGCGGAGAAAACTCATTTTGGCTGCTTTGTCTGGGATCTTTTTCTTTCGGTCACGACCCGCAGCCCCCAACTGCTGTTGGGAGATGACATATTTATTTGAGACTATACCTACCTTCTTGTCAGCTAATGAACGAATGAAATTCAAGTAGAATTTTTAGTCTCTACAAATGAGGTAATATTAACTCTTTGACTGCCAGACGTTTTCAGAAAAGGGATGCCGTGGGTGCCAGACGATTTAAGCATTTTTGACTGATCTTTCAAGGTCCACAGAAAAATATGTGTTTGGACTATGGAAACGCACATACTACCAAATGAAAGATTGGACTCTCATCTTTCATCAGAAAAAAAAAGTTTGTTTCTACCTTATTCCGTTTTTCAGTAATCAACAATAGAAAATGGTTAGTTTCACCTCTGTTTAAAAAAAACGTCTTTTGACGTCTTTGGCACTCCATAGGATTTTACTAAACGTTATTTAACGTTTTTGGCAGTCAAAGAGCTAAAAGACATTTGAGATCTGTATTTTTTTTAATCAGTGCTTTGTCAGCTGAACAAATGTTTCAACTCACAGTAGACTGCCAGGCCGTAGGGACTGCTGGTCATGTTGCTCACGGCGTTGAAAGCCTGACACTTATACTGGCCGGCGTCTGAGGGCTGGGCCGGGTTCAGAGTCAGCGTCTGGTTCCCCGCATCAAGGATCGTGGTGTTGTCAGCGGACACCAGCTCGCCGTTCTTCATCCACTGGATGATTTCTGCCACTCCGCTTACGTGACAGTTTAGGGCGAAGGACTCCTCGGCCACCGCCACTCCGCCCGTGTGGTTCACCGTCACGGCTGTTATTGGCGCTGTGGGACAGATTCTTGTTTATTGTTAAACATCATTGCAAAAAGATTTGATGTTGTTAGTTTCAATCTCGAGTGAGGTTGACTTTTGTGTCTTTAGCCTGAAAACCAGTCCTGCATGTAAGCCTGCATGAAACCACCAAATCTTTGTTTGGAATATAACCAACTTGAGATGTGTTGTGCCGTGTGGGCAATACTGTCCGTCTGAAAGGACAACATGACATATCATAATCCATCCACTTTTATGATGCTTATCCTGTTGAGAGACAACAATCAGACTCCAACCTGGATTAGACATCAGTCAATCAACAGCACTCAATTCATCGATTTTCTACTTAAGACAACCATTTTGTACTGCAAGGTTACAGGAAAGCTTTAACACACACTATCTATTTTCAACCACATGTTCTGATCAGTCACGAAAAACTGGAGCCTATGAAAACCACACCATCCCATGGATTGGTCATCAAGTCAGTCGCATGGCACTGATGGACAGGTGACCATCCACTAATTTCCTGCTGCTTATCCTGTTCAGGCTCACAGGAAACTGGAGCAACCAGAAACCGTCTCAGGCAACCCTCCACCCATTTTCAACTGCTTATCCTGTTCAGGGTCATGAGGGAAAAGGGGTCCTAATCCAATCGTTTTTCAACCAGTTGTCCTGTTGAGGGTCACCCATGAGTTGGGGCTTATTTTAGCTGACTGCTTCTGTGCTTCACGCTGCATGGCAGATTTGTCTTCAGTCATTTATAGGCCACAAACCGACAACCATCCATTTTCGAACACCTCACCCAACCTTACCCATGATCCTGATCATTGCGCTCACACTGCTGAACCTGGATGTGACAGAGTTGTGGAGGAGACACTGATAGTCCCCCGAGTGGTTCTCCGTGGCCGTTGCTAGTTCAAGTTGCGCCCCGGTGTGGTTGAGGTTCACCCCATCCAGCATCCATGCGATCGTCGCAGGGGGCTTGGACTCGGCCGAGCACGACAGGGTGATGTGTGAGCCCGTGATGTGGGTGTGCATCGGGGGCGCGACTGACACGGTGGCGTCCGTGGGTCCGTCTGGAGAAACGAGAGGAATAGTCGTTGAGCTACTGAGCTTGCTGATGTTTCGTTCGGGGTATAATTTCCAGAAGCTAATTCTGGTTATTGCCCCGAAAGAAAGATCAGGGTAGGTCATGTGGTTAAAAAGCTATCAAAACATTATGATTGGTTGTTTTATCAGTGCTATAATAATGCTTCTTTTTTTTTTCTCCAGGAGAGCTCAGTATTGTTCATTCGATTTGACATCATCATTGCTCTCCTTTTTTTAAAAAAACAAATAAATTTAAAAAATTTAATAAATGTTTTTTTTTTATTATTATTATTTTTTAAATATATATACATATATATACATATACACACACATATATATATATATATATATATATATTTTATTTTTTATTTTTTTGTATGTGCGTGTGTGTGTGCGTGCGAGTGTGTGTGCAGGGATGTGATTTTTCCGCTAATTCGCGGAATTCCGCTTTTTTTTATCTCCCCCCCAAAAAAAAATTCCGATTTATTTTTTATTATTATTTTATTTATTTTTTTATTTTTTTATTTTTTAGTAGTTCATTGTGTATGCACATGACTCCGACAGATAACATCTTCTGCTATAACAAAGACATTTGTGGTATGCTCTAATATGAGTTACTTTTCATTTGGTCATGATACAATTATTTGTTCATGAAATTTGAACTCTTCAACATTATTTATGTGTTAACTTAGTAATCACATTAGTTAGATATGATGATATTCTCAGTGATAGTTTTTAAAAGCAAAGGCAGTCCAATGTTTTTGAATGTGACTGATTTTGAGTTGACTAAAACTGCCATTTTATATGGGATAGTTCAATATACATTGAAAATTTATGCTGTTGTTTTGTCTATTTCTTTGTCATGTGAGTGCATTGAAAGCACTTAAAAACACGGAAAACCCATGAGCTCCGGGGGGACCCTAGCTGGGTGCCAGCGGCCCCCAGACCCCAGGCTAAATTTTCAGATAATTTCACTTTGGTCAAATCATATCCCTGTGTGTGTATTCATCAGTTCACCTAAAGCCCATTAAAAAAAATCCCATACTAATAATATAATATAATAATAAATTGCCAAATGCAGAAACATCAATGTAAGTTATCACGATGTGGTGGCTCTCGCTAACAGACAGAATTAAGTAAAAAATTCTATATACGTAGACCATGTTTCTATAAATTTTGATATTTGTTTTTTATTTGAGGCAGATATTTTTTCCATTAAAATGTGATTTATGAGGAGGTTAGACCATTGGTCGATATTCAGAGTTTGTTTATTTTTCCAGTTAACAAGAATTGTTTTTTTGCAATAGTAAGGGCTACAAGTGTAGATTGAAATTGTTTATGCGGTAAGTCAATTGTTGTTAGGTCACCTAGCAAACACAAGTTTGGAGATAAAGGTATCCTACAGTCCAAAATAGCGGAAAGTTTGTCTAAGACTTTAGTCCAGAAATACATAACCGGAGTACATAACCATAAAGCATGAACATAAGTGTCTGTAGTGTTTTGTAAGCATTCGAGACAAATGTCGGAGTCTGAGAGTCCCATTTTCTTCATCATATATTGAGTAATGTATGTTCTGTGAATAATTTTATATTGGATAAGTTGTAAATTTGTGTGTTTTGTCATTTTAAATGCATTTTCACAAACTTGAATCCAAAAGTCAGGTTCGGGTGCTATAGACAAGTCTGTCTCCCATTTCGAGATGGGTAAAGACATGAAAGTAACTTATATATTTTTGAAAGTTTTTTTGTTAATTTTGTTATAATAATGCTTCTAACTCACAGCTGATGTTGAATTGCGCAGATGAACTGATTCCGTGGCTGATGCCATTGGTCACGTTGCACCTGAACGGGCCCTCGTCGTAGCGCGTCACTTTGGTGAGGATGAGCTGGGAGCCGTCTTGGCTGAATTGGACGTATCCGCCGGGCGTCACCTCGGCCGTGCCGTTGAGCCACGTGAAAGACAGTGAAGTGCCCGTGACCACGGCGCAGGCGAGCGTCACCGTGTCATTGAACTCCACCAGGTTGCTGCCGTTTGCGCTCATGCTCACACCCGAAATAGGCTCTGTGGACAGACAAACGGTTTGTCAAACACCGGAACTAACTATGGGTAGCAAAAAATACTCACACTCAGTATTTAGAAGTAGGGAAAAGTCAAAGAACAATTTCAACTCCTAAATTAAAGGTAAAAAAAGTACAGACTGAGCGAATATGCCCCTTTGTTAAAACGAAAGGACTATAGATTTGAAGAAAATATATATATATATTTTTTTTAACCATGAGCTAATACGCTTTTAGATAACTTGGCAACAGCATAAAAAACATCTCTTCACAAAATAGTTCCCCACTTTTATTCACTCAGGCTTTTATGCTATCACAACAAATCATTCTCATAGCTAACATGAACTAATGTAAAAATACTAAATTAGCTAATGATAAAAACTCAAACAATTTGTTTTACCTAGACATTGTTCAAAAAGACACCGTACTCCAATGAAACGTTTGATCGGGGGGGCGGGGGGGGGGGGGGGGGTTGTTGTACAAAGAAGGGCAGAATATGATAGGCTGCTTGGCCAAAATGGTTGGCAATGCTTTATAATGGAAAGCAAAACTAGAGAGTGAAGAAGAAAGAAGAAAACGACCATTCGAATGGATCAAACAGTAGCCGGATTGCCAATGATCAGCTCCAGGTTGATCAAAGACGGTCTGTGGTTACAAAGAACACATCGGACTAGTCTAAGGAGAAACGGAGAAGCATTTTGTGGACTGATGAAAGTAAGTGATGAAAATAGCAGACTGTTAGAGATTAAGTCAAGCAAATCGCAAGGCCTAAAATTGATAACTCGACTTTGAATTCTGTCAAGTCGGGACTCAGTAGAGTCCCCCACCTGGCAGACATCCATCTATCCGTCCGTCCATCCATCCATCTTCTACCGCTTATCCTTTTCAGAGTTGGGGTGGTCACTGTGGCAAAAGGCAGACTACACCCTAGTTTAGTTGCCAATCAACTGAAAAGCACGTTTGAAGTCCAGCCATCTGTCCATCCATTTTCTACTGTTTATCCAGTTCTGAGTCAAGGTCAAGCTCTGGAGCCTTTGCCATTTTAACTCTTTGACTGCCAAAAACGTTAAATAACGTTTCGTAAAATCCTATGGAGGAGTGCCAAAGACGTTAAAAGACGTTTTTTTTTTCAAAACAGGTGAAACTAACCATTTTCTATTGTTGATTACTCAAAAACGGAATAAGGTAGAAACAAACTCTCTTTTTTCTGATGGAAGATGAGAGTCCAATCTTGTTTTGGCAGTATGTGTGTTTCCATAGTCCAAACACATAATTTTCTATGGACCTTGAAAGATCAGTCAAAATGCTTAAAATCGGCTGGCACCCACGGCATCCCTTTTCTGAAAACGTCTGGCAGTCAAAGAGTTAAAGTGGACAATAAGTAGACTACAACTTGGAGTGGCAACCAGACAAATGTAAACGTAAAAACACTTTAAGACTGTCCCCTCGTTTTAACGACGGATGACGCAGCATAAGGAGAAACTGGGGATTGGAATCTTGCTCAAGGACACATCAACACGGTCACAAGGGTTTAGGATCAAACCCGCAGGCTTCAGGTTGGGAGGCAATCACTATACCACCTAAGCTGTGCTGCCCTTGAGCCATGCCGGCAGTCACAGGGTACTGAGAGACCGACAAACGTTCATCCATCCATTTTCTGTTATCGTGTTCCTCATCAAAGGGAAGCTGGTCCTACCCTGGCTAACAACAGACAATCTGGACCAACTCAATTGATTAGTGGTCAATCGGGCATGAAAGGCAACCATGTATCATCCATCCATACAATACAATTACCTTGAAGGCACTCCTTACCTTGAACCGACAGCACTAACTGGAACGGGGCGGAAGCCACGTCCTGGAGCGTGTACGTCCCGGAGTCCCCCAGCCCGAGCGTCATCACCGTCAACGCCGAGGAGGTGGAATTGAACACCGCCCTGCCCGTCCAGTTGCCGGTGATGCTCGCTCCTCCGGGGAAAATGATGACCACCAGGTTATTGTTGAAGAGCCACACACCCGTGGTGACGTGGCTTTGGCTGAAAAGGGTGACGTTCTTCCCGACGGCGATTGGGTTCTCCGAGGCGAATATACCCTGAGCGGCCGCACCTGCAGATAGAGATTTGTCGGTCTTTAGCGCTTGCTTAATATCATTCGATTTCAAGAGATTTTGCCAAGTCTTACCTGTTGAGCAGGATAACAGCAATATGACGACGAGGCACATTAACGGAGGCTCCATGCTGCGTTCCCTTGGGCCTTCTCAGCTAAACTAATTCAAATCCCTCAACGGTGACCAATCCTGTTTGCTGCCTTGATAGCAAATATTTGCTGTGCACAACTTTCTGTTGATGCAAATGCTCAGCACCGCCACCACAAAGCCACCACGCCCTGTTTTGCCCCGATCCTCCCGGAGCTGTGCCGCGGGAGTGTCCATTTACTGTAAACCTTTCTTCTTGCCCGGCAACTTTCCATCCACTTGTCGTGGGAGTGGGGGGGGCAACACTCACACGTTCTATTCAATTTTAACTTCACTTAAGGACCTTTGAGCCCAAGTGACATTCCTTTAGATGGTGAATAAACACTGGGAAATGCATTGTGTAGTGAACAACTTCACATCAGCCGGTGCCGTGCAATTTTAGTTCAGTCAAAAATAATGTTTGCCAATATTCAGTATTTTTGGTGTTTAACTAACAAAAGACAACTTTGCAGAATCGGTTAATTAAAATAGTTTGTTGTTCTGTGATAGGGAACCCATTTAAGTAAATCAGGGCCTTAACTAGAACTGTGCCTGTGGTCTTGTATTTCATCACTGTTATATTCATTACAATGGAAACTGACAGCTGAAATGTCTGAGCGATTTATTTTTTTTGTATCCTTCCCAAGAACCACGATGTTGAACAAACTTTGTTTTCAGGCCATTTGAGAGTTGTTTTGAGGCTCCCATGTTGCCGCTCTTCAGAGAAGATCCAAAGTGGTGAATCACTTGCGATTAAATACCTCATGATTAGCTTCATGTGTCTGTATAGGTCAAGGGTCAATGAGCTTACCAAACAAATATTTAGCGTTTAGCAATTAGCGTTTGAATATAGCGAAGTCTCCTAATTATTCGCAAACCTGTTGAAAACACTGGGGAAGAGAGCTTGTTGCAACGTGGCCCTAGTTGATCTCTTATGCTCTGCTGCCACCTGCTGGCCGTTTTTTGTAATAACTACTATTGTTTTAAGCGACCTCTTCAGTTTAGCGGCTGCATCAACCCCCCCCCCCCCCCCCCCCCTCATAAAAACGTATAAAGAAGTTTTGGGGAGCAAATGAGTTAAGCACTACTTTTCGTTTCAATAATTTTTGCACACTTTTGGTGAATCCACTAAACTTTATTTCACTTCTCAAATATCACTGTGTTCATCTGCTATATGATATATTTCACTGAAATTGCTTGACCCAAACAACAAATTATTTTTAAAGGAAACCTTGAAAATTGTCACACTTTTTCATACAACTGTATCCTCTCATTTTTGATAGCGCTTAACTTAAGGACGTTTGATCCCACAGCAATATTACCTCAGATGTTAATTACACAAAAAAATTGTTGTGTGCTGAACCGTTTGAGGTCAGCCAATTTCAGTTGCGCGAGCACACAAAAATAATACGTTTCGCTAACAGTCAATATTTTGGTGTTAAACAAAAATGCAAAATTTTGCAGAAGCAGTTGATGAAGATGACATGATAAATAAAATGTCTTCGTGATAGATCAGTGGCACGGAACACACAAATTGTATTTTATTTGCGTCGCCACTGAATGGCAATAATGCAAATAATTTTGCTTTCTCATCTTCCGCTCCGGTGGCATTTTAAAGTGAAACGAAACTGCTTGGTGTTTGCACTTGATCCACCCTCACCTGTTTGCCATGTTTTGTGATGACGCCAAGCACTTTCTGTGCACTTTCAATAGCCCGTGTCCACCGGATAAATGTTTTATTATGCTCAGTACGTTACATGGCATGAAACGAAGGCAAACATTATGATACAATGGGCAAACATTACAATAGAATTGAAATCGGATGAAACATACATTTTTGATTTGACATCAGGTGTGTGCAAAAATGTTTATTTTTTCAGTCTCGTACAAAAAAAAACAAAGGCTGCAACAGCCACGTTGACATTCTTCGCCTTTACTTTAATTACACACTAAAAGCAATACAACATTGTCAGTGAAGATATAGTAAGCTAAGCAATTGTGTGTTGTTTAGAAATGTGTGGATATATTTATTTATTGTGAAAATGCATCCCGTGCAATGCCTGCTCCCTCACCTAGGACCTGTTTGCCCTGGATGGACCCGCCAGGGAACTTCACATCTCTTTTAGCTCATCAGTACGACACTAAATAGAGCCATTCTGTGCAGAGGATAAAGGATATATGACTGAATGAATTTTACGACAGGCACGATAAGGTGACAGCTCAAGGAAGACCAATATAGTTAAATGTTTTAATATTATTATTATTATTATTATTATTAAACTAATTAAAGTGTTTATTTTTTCCTCTGGAAAAACAAATCATTGCCATATAAATCACCCAAGATATAATTCCTCCAGCTTTTTATTGAAGCCAATAATTTTTAATTATTTTCCAGCAAAATGAGACTCTTTTTTTTTTGACACCCTTTTAAAAAAACAACAACTGTCAAATGCTATTTGAAGTTAACATTAGTGGTCTGATTGCACAAATATTGTCCATGCGTGCACCATGTGTTGTTCATAGATGGCCGTCATCCTCTGTGAACACACAAGCAGTCCTTGTTTTAGTATTAACCACCATGCTGCTCATTTCATAGCACAGTACTGTATTGTCTCCGCCACCATTTGACACCCCTGAGATAAACTGGCTTTACGGTGTCTCAACCATATTTGGCAGCAAAATGAAAGCAGCCGGAGAGAACATGAATGTAAACTCACTCAACTCTATTTTGGGAATCACGGTGTAAATCCAGTCCCTAATGTTGCATCTGATGAGTGGAAAGTTGGACAAAGCTTTTATAATAATAAAAAAAAAACAGTACGTTGTTACATTTAGTCATTGGTGATCATGTCGCATCTCTTACCGAGTGCGGACAGGAGGAATCCAAGCCACGGCATCATGGGAAGGAGCCACATGGGAAACGTGTGCGGCTTCAACGCTGGCGTGTGCGACTCTAGACATAGACACAAAGAACACATCACTAGCGTCATGCAGTATATCGGATGCTACTACTACAGCTTGTACTATTATTACTGCTAGTGCTACTAGATAGAAAGATAGGTAGGTAGATTGTCATTGCATAAAACTCCAACTTTGTCAATGTCCTAGTGTTAGTACTACTACTACTACTACTACTATTAATATGACTGTCGATGCGCCTCGTGCTAACATCACTAATATGACTACTAATAATGCGTCTTACTTACCGCTACTCTACCACCACTGCTGCCAATTTTAGGGATGTAGCGAAATCGGCAATATTGTGATATCGCGATATTAAAACTGCCACAATATCGTTGTCGTCATGTCCCAATATTAAAAGTGGCACATCTGTTAAAAAAAAAAAAAAATTGGGTTGATTTCCATTTGTGCAGTTCTAGCACCCTCTGGTGGCTAGTTATTTAGTGCAGTTACGTTTTCACAAGGCATGTTTTGGCCCTTCTATGTTTGAAATCTGCGCTAATTGTCAGATGAAAGGGAACGTAATATATTTGTGAACCAAGTCAATATGTGACTCGTAGAGATCCTAGGTTGTTTATATGCGTTGCTCTTATGTACAAAAGCACAATATTGCGTTTTTTTTTTTTTTTGGTATTAGCTAAAAAAAAAATTGTCACAATATTGTGACCTTTTTAACATCGCCAACCTCCCCACAATATCGTGATAATTGTCGTATCGTGATGTTGGGATATCGTTACATTTAATAGGACTGCAAATGTACTACTACTAGTTGAACACTCTTCTACTACTACACTACTAATATAATGCTCTACTAGTGCTCCAGCTAAAAAGCTATTCCTAAAAAGCAATAAAAACACAGTTGTCAAACTCAAGGCCCGGGGGTCAAATCTGGCCCAGCACATCATTTTATGTGGCCCGCAAATCGTGTATCGACTTCGTTTCTAGCAAAAATTGCTAATTGTCTTCACTTTTTATAATACCATTGTGCAATATTTGTTACAATCCCCTGTTGCGCTTTTTTTTTTTTTTTTTTTTACTGGATTCTGTTGTGTATATGTGATAATATGAGGGATCATACATTTGTATGGGTTCAAGTCGTAGGGATACCATAACTCCGATGTGGTCTGCAACAAAAGTGAGTTTGACGCCCATGATTTAAAATAAGTGTATCCAACTGTAACATTATGCAGTTACAACAGTTAAATTCAGTTATTCTTCTATGTACCACTAGAGGGAGCACACCTAGACTCACATATATGATATGATACTTTATATATGACTACTCACTAGTTATGAGGATGTCTTTGGTGATGTTGCTGCTCCGTTTGGTTTCATTGTTGAATGCCAGACAAGAATAAGGCCCGCTATGGTCCTGGTTGACGTGAACCAGTCCCAACGCGGGGCCCGTGGCGTTTAGAAAGCGGCCCCCGAAAGCCCAGCGAAGCAGAGCCGGCGGACCGGACTGGGCCGAGCATTGCAGCGTCAGGTTGCTGCCGCTCACAAAGGAAGTGGCGGCGTGCTGCTCGTTGACCGTCAGAGCCATGTTGTCTGGGCCGTCTGAGGAGGGAGATGGGACATCACAAATCGGTCTCCCTCGGGTGCGAATGTGTTTGAACGGTAACGCTCACAGGTGACGGTGAAGGAGAACGGGTCGCTGGTGCCGTTGCTGACGGGGTTGAATGCGAAGCACCTGAAGGGTCCGCCGTCGTAGCGGCTCACGGTGAGGATGGCCAGGGTGGAATTTCTGTGGGAGAGCGTGACTCTTTGGTGGGCCGTTACCTCCGAGCTGCCGTTGAACCAGCGGAAAGATGGCGAGGAGCCCGAGGATATGAAGCATGTGAGCAACGCTGGGGATGACTCCAGCAGGTGGCTTTGATTGGCCCCCAGGGTCACGTTGGAAACGGGCTCTGGTACGATACAGGTGATATTTATTAAAATAATGCTATCTGTGATGAGACAGGCGCATGTGCGCTGGGTGCAAAAACTGGACCAGCTTCATTTTCATGCTGGGGCAAGTCTAGCTTGGGAATTTATATATATATTTTAATTTTTTTTAATTTTATTTTTCTGGAGAGCTCAGTATTGTTCATTCGGTAATTTTACCGATTTGACATGACATCATCATTGCTCTCTAGTTTAGGAATTTATAGACCACGCTGCACCATGCAGACCAATACCTTATTTTTATTTTTTTATTAAAAAATATATACATAATTTATTGACATTTTGTTAGTATTAGGGGTGTCAAAATTAATTCTGAGTTAATTTAAATTTCCTGAATTTAAATTAAAAACGATTAATGATCGTCGTACTTTGAAAGCTTGTATTTGGGGAATTCCAGTCGCAACGCAGCAGACACGTCCACATCAAAATTTAGCAGTAATAAATTTTATAATAATGCATATATTTATGGAGACAGGGGTCAAGTTGTATTTTGCAATATTTCATCATTTTAAAAATGTACGGAATTTCAAGTGACTTCATGTTAAAGATTAGATAGCTCTTAATATGAAAAGAAAAATGCACTGAGCTGTCACCAATGTCTTACAAAAGCAATTATGCCATCTAGTGGCAGAAAAATTACCTCAACATAACGCAATATCACGCTTGTTTTTTACCGTACAGTACATATTTTTTATTCTAACTCAATTTTATGAATTATTATGAATTACTGTATCAATGACTAAAAGATGCAGCCACATTTCTATTAGCTCTTTGACTGCCAGACGTTTTCAGAAAAGGGATGCCGTGGGTGCCAGCCGATTTAAGCATTTTTGACTGATCTTTCAAGGTCCACAGAAAATTATGTGTTTGGACTATGGAAACACACATACTACCAAATGAAAGATTGGACTCTCATCTTTTATCAGAAAACAAAGTTTGTTTCTACCTTATTCCGTTTTTCAGTAATCAACAATAGAAAATGGTTAGTTTCACCTCTGTTTAAAAAAAAAAACGTCTTTTAACGTCTTTGGCACTCCTCCATAGGATTTTACTAAACGTTATTTAACGTTTTTGGCAGTCAAAGAGTTAGTTTAAAATTTTTTCCACTTTTATGTTAACACTTTTGTTAATATTTTATTGTACATTTAGAACAGATGAAATTTTTGATTAATTGTGAGTTAACTATTGAAGTCATGCGATTAATTACGATTAAAAAATTTGAATCGCCTGACACCGCTAGTCAGTATTATAAAAATGTATATGAAATGTGTGCAACATGAAAACATTGCGTTACATAATACTGTATGTATATTTCATATGACGAAGAAAAAAACGCAACACATGCTTGACACTCATGATGATTATGTTGATGAAGGTGTTTCTCCAAATAGAGCGTAAAACCGCAAGACAAGTCAGACAGGAGCTGAAGGCATTGCGCGTGGCGACAACAAGTCTCACGCGAGCCAAAAGGGCAACGCAAGCCAAAACACACACGCAATTTAGAACCGCATGAAGTTCTTAATATTCTCAATATTGCTTCAGGGATGCTCTTTTGCCGTTGCTATGTAAAGGTTGACAAGAAAGGACAATGTGACGTAAGTGCACTTGTTAAATGGTCAGAGCAGAGATACTGTTGACTCGCACACTTTATTTGAAACATGGATCAAGAAAATAATAATAATAATCCACGGACAATTTTGACAACCAGCTCCTTGTTAGAGAAAAGCAGGTTGTGTCTATATGGAAGCATCGAACAGTCGGACATATGCATTCAAAAGTTGAATTCAGTTCTCAAATCCAGTTGTAAACACTGTGGACATTTGAATGAAGGGTGAAAACAGGAAGTATTATAAGCTCTGCCTCATTTTTGCTGATGAGAAAGAGATTTTCTAATGTCTCAATCCTCTGCCATCCTGCATTTTACACCTACAGAGAGCAATAAGCTGTAGGATCGTTTTATAAGATCGTTGATCTTTGGTAATGATGATTGATGCATATTTTGACATGATATTGTTTGTACAGTATTTTTGTCTTATCTATTGCTCTTGCTGTCTTAGTATATTAAATCTTTTTATTAGGGGTGAAAATCTTTGAGTGTCTCACGATTCGATTCCGATTTTTGATTCAAAATGGTTTGATTGACGAGGATTTTTGCTTCATTTTACAGATGTGCAAAGAATCGTCATAATCTACTGCAGTCTAACTCGCTAATGCTAATTAGCGTGCTACTCGCGGCACTTTTATCACTCAAAAGAACGGCTATTCATACTTAACGCTTCAGGAATGTATAAAGAGACGCATCTTAACATTACTCACCGGCATATGCTCTTCCTACGCTGCAAAAAAAACAACTTTTATTGGGATAACTTGATCGTGACTTTTTCTTTCTACTCTTTAATGTGGCTCCAACCTAACAGTGCTTCAGATCGCGTGGAACCATACTGCTCCAATTTTGGGACATTTCAAATCAATTCTCAATCGGACTAAATGAGAATCGATTTTATTTTTTGGGGCACGCCCCTACGTTTTACCATCAAAGCAAGTGGGCCGAACGACTGATTGTATCCCGAAAAACTCATAAGTCGGGTCACTTGTAACTCAAGGCATCTGTAGTTTTGTCAGCTGATCCATAATCTGTCCCCATGAAAAGCATCAAACATCTCACCCAGAACCGTAACGGAGACGTTGGCCCTCAGCGGCGGATCGCTGCTCTGCACCACGTACACCCCCGAGTCCGCCAGTGTGAGCGACCTGAGGGTGAGGGCGGCCGTGCGGACGTCCACCGTCGCCCTGCCGCTGTGGTCGGGAAAAACCGCCTGCTGGTCCCCGAGCCAGGTGAGGATGAACGTGTCCCCCACGGCCCAACTACCCCCCCTCAGATCGCCCACCGGCCAGAGTGAGAGCGTCAGGTTGTCCCCGACCGCAGCCGGGTTGGACGACGGCAGGACCCGCACGGCGCTAGAAAACAGAAGTCCTGGTGGGGATGAAAAAGAAGAGGAAGAATGCTGAACCTGAACCACTTCACAATTATCACTTCATTGTCACCTTTTATTGAAAGCAGCAGCACGGCAGCCTGTTTTCTCTCCATTTTGAGGTGTCGGACCACCACCTCTTTTCTGCGACAATTATATACGTGGTCCCCCCCCCTCCCCCTCATCTCCTCAAACACGCTGCTTCTTATCTGTAGGTGGCTTCTGTCTTCCATCTTTGTTTGCCATCTTGGGTGAAGTTCTCCACATGACAAATGATGACAAGGGGTATGTTTAGCTAGACTGGGGGGGGGGGGGTGCAGGGATGCTGTTTATTCAAGACTTTATCTGATCCAATAGAGTCGTATGCACCTTGTTATTGTTGAAATCCTTGCTCGTCACACAGCCATCGTATCGATGGATGACGCTTATGTAGGGCATAGATCGGTGGCTCTTGGGCTTGTTGGAGGTACTGAATCCCACCGGCTTCCTATACACATTTACCGAACCCTTTTATTGAAAATTAAAATGGGATTTATTTATCTAATTCAAGACATAGGTATAGGGTTTATTGGTAAACAAAATGAAGAGGGAGAGTATTATTTTCATTGAATCTGGTTCTTTTCATCTTGAATTGAGAAAGTTTTGCTAGATAGCTAGTTGTGCTGGACTAGGATGTTGATGCTGACTGACATCCTTGAACTCCATTCCATATTTACACAGCACTTTAAAAGACAACCGCCACGGCCTTTTTTTTGTTGTTATAGTTTTTTTTTTTTTTTTTTTAATATATATATGTATATATATATTTTTTTAGATAGAATGTAAACAGCAGTGGCCCCAGAATTGAACCCTGTGGAACACCATACGTTTCCGAATGGTCATGGAGCATATGGTGTCCCACAGAGTTCAATTCTGGGGCCACTGCCTTTTATATCTGACGTTTTCAGAAAAGGGATGCCGTGGGTGCCAGCCGATTTAAGCATTTTTGACTGATCTTTCAAGGTCCACAGAAAATTATGTGTTTGGACTATGGAAACACACATACCACCAAATGAAAGATTGAACTCTCATCTTTTATCAGAAAAAAAAGTTTGTTTCTACCTTATTCCGTTTTTGAGTAATCAACAATAGAAAATGGTTAGTTTCACCTCTGTGTTGAAAAAAAAAAACGTCTTTTAACGTCTTTGGCACTCCTCCATGGGATTTTACTAAACGTTATTTAACGTTTTTCGCAGTCAAAGAGTTAATCTATCTATCTGCTCCAGATAGTCAGGATTTTTTCCTTTTCACCCCCCCCCCCCCCCCCAAAAAAAAGGAGATATTCAGGATTTTAATCAGATTGACCATTCAAACAAGTCAGTCCAGATATAGTGAAGTTGCTAAATCTCTTCCCCTCCCCGTTTGTTTTGTCCACCAGTAAACCTATGTGTTGAAGTTGAAAAAAAAAAAAGTTTGGGGATTTGCACAAAGGAACCTGGTGGGTTTCAGTACCTCCAACTACGTACTGAACATTCAACAACTCACCAGAAATAGGAAAATGTTTGTTGGACACACCTAAACTTGATGACAATGTAAAACTAACTTAATTATTGTCTAACTTTCATATCTTAAATCCATATAGGACAGGGTGAGATAATCTATAGGCAAATACAGCAAGAGGGGCTTTCTTAGTAATGAGTCAAAACGCACCGGAGGCCTTTGTCTCCCTCACCTGTTTGCTTTCTGTGATTCACACGCCTTCAGTATTTCATAAGTATGTAAAAAAAAAAAAAAAGTGTCATTGGAATTTCCAGACGTGCGTCACAATAGCTTCCCTTTAGCTGCGAGTAAATCAATAACACCAGCTGGTCATAGGTCGTCATCGAGTCAAACAAAGCGTCGCAATGCTAAATCCACACTAGCCGGCCATCTGGCGCTTTATGGTCAACATGCGACCATCCATCGTGTTAATTGTTCACTGAACGTGTGCAGTAAAGACACGGAAGACGCACTGAAGAAAAAAACTTTTTCAATGAGACATATTGTGCAGTTTTTGACCATTTTATAGTTTCCTGGTGTCAAAATAACACGTGTGCTTTCTTTTTCTTTTCTTTTTTTAATCCCTCTCAATATAGCCAAATCGACTAATACTTTACACAACCTCTTTCTTGTCTCTCGATGAAATATAGTGAGCCGGTTTGATGCAAATGAAGCAGCCCACATCTCGTCCATATTCTGTCGGGCCAATGGTGAGACCAGCTTTTGTTACCATGACGACCAATGGGTGGCTTCTACTTGCATAAGCATAGTCCAAAGTTTGGGGAGGGAGGGTGGGCGTGGTTTGTGTGTGAAAATCCCCAAAGACAATACAAATATTTTCACTCAGCACTTGTGTGTATAAATGGACTGCTTTTTTGTTGCATGTGCATTGTTGGTTGCAGTTTTTGAAGCAATGGATATTATACAGATAATCTAACAATATTCATTGGCATATATATTTTTATCCTCTTTTAAATATGACTATTACAACCTCTTACTGAGTCACTTACAGTAGCAGTAAAAGAAATGTTTTTTTTTTCCATTTGTGTCTGCATAACTTATACTGCCTCTTGGGGGGTAACTTGAAGTGTTTTGGGTCATCAGTGTGATTATGGGTTGAATTAAATTTGCATCTGAAGGCACCGCTGTGTATTGAGTGCAAATAAAACGTTATTATGTAAATGAAGCCCACTTGCATCACAGTAGGGCGGAAGTGCAGAACAGCACACATTGTCAGAAATAACCAGAGAACAATAGATTTGACTTGGTAGTTTAATTTCACACTTGATTGGCAGAAACTCCAACTTTATACAACAAGAAGTTAAAAAGTCAAGGTTGACCACTTTGATGAAATTATTTTAGAAAATACAGAATAAGTCAACGTAGCAATAAAAAGTCAAGTAACACTGAGTTATTAGTAAACCATCGATAGCAGAGGCATTCCTAAAACCAAAATAGAAAATCCAGTGAGCTGTAAGGATCCAGATAGAGCAACACCTGCAGAAGAAGATCATTGAATCGGTTATAGCGTCAATCGGACAATATCTGAGCTATGATCATCCCGCTGTTACCTTTCACTTCCACCATCTTGGTGGCCTTGGCCGAGCGTCCGGCTGCTACGTTCTCCACAACGCAGGTGAGATTTTGAAATGTTCCCGCCACGTAGGGAATCCACGAGAACTGGTTTTCATGCACGGAGACGTAGCTTCCCAGGGGGAAGCCGTCCTCGAACGGCCACCTCACGGTGCAGTCCACATTCAAGGTGCAGGTCATCAAGCAGGTGAACGTGCTCAGTCGTCCCGCAAACACGTCGTCGGGCCCGCTGATGCTGACGTTCCACTGTGTATCAACTGCAACCACAATAAAATGTCGGCTGACACAAAAACGCTCACTAGAAAGCGCTCCGGCTCCTGATGTACTTACCGCTTAGCAGGTAGCCCAGACTGAAAACCCTCTTCTTGTTCAGGACGGGCTCACAATTGTAGAATCCGGCATCAGATGCTAGCAGCGAGTCAAAATGGAGTGTCGTGTTTAGGAGCAGGTCCATATGATCCCGCCAGATCACCTTCTGTCCGTCTTTGTACCAGACCACCGGCTGCGCAGAAGAGGTGGGAGGTGGCGCTCCATCAACGTGGCAGACGAGATCCACGGACCGGTTCAGAGATGGGACCGAACCGGGTGGACTGATTTGTACTGACACTGGATCTGAAAATGTAAAATATGACATCCGTTGCTCGATACAGATATCTTTTGATCAATTACTTACAACACTGTCTTTATGTGGCTTTTTTCTTTGTTAGCATAAAGCTAAATGGGCTTGATTTAGGCCATATGTATTTCTTAGATCTGTTTATTTTGACAGTAAACAACTGGGAGTGGCATGAAACAACTCAAATGTTGTTTTTTGTGAAGAATCATTCAGTATAAGACAAGGCTGACATTGTTTTGTTGTAGAAATAAAGGTAAACAGATCGAGGCTCCTCCACACTCCAAGTACTAGCTAGTACTACCACCAGTATTGTGATCGATTTGCTGCACTGTACTTACTTTTAATTTCCAGAATGAGGCTCGTGGTGCTGGAGTATCCCATATTTTGTCGCCCGGTGCACTGCAGCGTCACCGACTGGTGCATTCCATCGGGCGTCCAGGTGAGCGTGCTCCCATTGAACGTTTGGCCCAGCAAGGACCAAGAGTAGGTGCAGTTAGCCAAGCAGTTGGACGAGCACGTAAATGTGGTGCTGGAACCGGCGGTCACCCTACCAGTCCAAGCAATTTTTAATTTGAAGCCCGATGCTTGTCCACCTGCACGACAGGGATTACAAGATGGAGAGGCCTGTTATACTGGCTTCCTCTAGTGGTTTGTAGTGTGAAGATCACTTAATTAAAAGTTCAAACTGTTGTATGTATGTTATGGAATTTACGGTGTCTTAAACCTTAGAAAAAAAATATTATTAAAGTATGTATTTGTTAAACACGGTTGAGCTGTATTCAATTAGCGTCTTTTATAGCTGTATGTATTCAAACATTTATTTAGATACAATTTTGATTTACCTCATCCCTATGTGATATTAATAATAGCTACATGTTAATTGATTCATCAAGTACGATTGTTTGATGTTCAAACTGGTTACATTAGTTTAAAGTAACATTAAAGTTGCTAAGTAATAATAATAATAATAATGATAAATTTGACAAATAAGATCGATTAATCATCCAGCACTAGGTAACATCAATATACATAATATATGTACATTTATTGTGAAGATCCTCTCTTACCATTGAGTACCAGCATCAAAACAATGTAGATGGCGACCATCTTCTCCCAGCGTGGACTATCTTGTGTTGTGGTTGTGGGGTTCTAACAGAATTAGTCTTTTATATGCTAAGAAACGTATGACACTTGGCCACGCCTTCAATTTCACAACTAACTATAATATATGGTGCAAGATGATGTAGACAAAGTGGAAATTTCCTAGAGGTGAGAAGTAACGGGAAACCAAACTCATCCGGGATTTAGCAATCGATAACGAGCGCGTTCAGGTCGTTATCCACCTGAGGGCGCTATTTCTCCTAAAAGCTTGAAGGCCTAAACACACAAGTTGACCAGTAATTATATAATGGGACATTTCACTCCAGCTTTATTTACTTTATAATAAAACATATTGTTTCTTGGTTTATCGTTGATATGCTGTAATTGGATTGTATCTACTTTGCACTTTGTGTTTATTGCAACAATTCTACTTTGCACTAAAACACTTTGGAATTTGAATTTCACAACAAATAGCTCCCTGTGTACTTTGGTGGGGCTTGTGTGTAGTTTCGACACATTTTGTGTTTATAAAAGTTACCCATTCACCAAGTGTACCTGAACGCAATTGTTATCAGTTTGCATGGTAAACCAACAAATCCTCCGTACTTTTCCCAAGTGTTTGCGAACGCATCAGAAGAAGTGACGGTGATGAACCAATGGCGCCCCTGGACACAGTCACGTGACGTAGCCGTCAAGAAAATGTCGGAACCCGCCAGAATTCGACGGTAAACATGTAGTTTAGTTAGTGTAGTGCACACATTTTAATCAGTATTGTTAATATTATTATGATTCAGCGCACGTTTTGTAAGTGCCGAGTGGGAAAATTGGTGAAGTGAAAAGAGAACGACTTGATTTTCCTCAAACACACTCAACGGCCGCCATATCTGGACGTCAACAAGTTAGGACGATGAGGGGTCAGATAACTTTCGGCAGAGTAATGACTTTGGAATGTGCAAACTTTCAACAGGTAGGTACAGTACCTGTCTGCTTGCAATGGTAGAATTTTGAAATGTTCCTAGCCATCTGGCCCGGGGGCCAAATCTGGCCCACCACATCATATTTATGTGGCATATGAAAACAAATCCTGTCCATCAACTTCCACGATTCTTGCAAAAATCCACCAAAATTATATGTAATAAATAAAAATTAAAATTTTCAGACAATAATTGTTTTGTTACCAAACCCATTTTTAGAGTAATTTGAACAATTATTGTCTTTTAAAAAGAGTTACCCATCAATTTGTTGTGGTATAATGTCAATTAAACTTATGGTTTTTAAATCATAACGGCCCTCTGAGGAACACCGTCACTTTATTGTGGCCTACGACAAAAAATTTGATACCCCTTCTTTAGAGGGATTTGATAGAAAAATCAAATTTTAGGAAAAAAAAAAGAGGCTATTTTTATTTATTTATCGCAATCAAATAAATGTGCAGGTCACATTGCCTAATAAAAAAATTAAAACAATGAATTTCCCAGCTGATTTTGTCAATAATTTATCAAAACAAAACTTCTGGGGATGCAAATGTCACGCACCACTTTGGGCGGATTGACACGAATAGTTTAAATTGTTTTCTACAGAAAAAATACAGTAGGTGAGTTAGCAAAGTGTAAATGGATGAATACAATTTAGTAAGAGGCCTAAAACTTGATAATGTTTTATCCACCAATGTGAAACCGTGTTGTGTGCTCACAATCGACCATAATTCTAATGTATAAACACACACCACAAAAGACAAGAATAGCAACATTTGCATAATAAACAGTGGTCATTGATGGTGTAGCGGATTGTTCGCCTCACGTGCGTGAGGGCCACGTGACGGTGTGAATGTGAATGGTTGTCTTTCTCCATGTATGTGCCCTGTGAATGACGACTGTCGATGGATAAAAATCAGCTTTTGTCCATACATTTCCATTCCCATGTAATATTTTAATTTGTATTTGTCGGCTTCTCATTGGATGATCTTTAACAGGTATCTGCTCAGCTTGGATAGCACGTGCAATATCGGAAGGTCATAAATAGGCGAGTTCCTGGCTAGATAATATTTACAACCTTTAAACAATGTGAAGATAAAAAAAAGAAGAAGAAGTATGGACACAACCCACAAGAAGAAGTGTTTAATTTGCCCCTTTGAGAGACATCACATTCACATGACTCTTTTAGTCAATTTTAAACTTTTGAAAAATCTTTAAAACAATATTTAAACGTGCTACATTCACTTTGGTCGGATGAATACATTCATTCACATTAGGATGCTAGGGATATATTATATTGTACATCGAGAAGTGAATTGAACAGCACCACTTTACATTTATAGTACTTAAAAAGCATGTTTTGGAAATTTGACATTTTTGGGCGAGTGAGCCATGTTGACTACCTGTGACATAAAAAGTCTCTCTGGCGTAAAGCAGCAAGGCTCAGTGAGGATCAGCTATTTTTATGTGCCAACCAGAATTTGGTCATCACATGGAGGCACAATCTACACTACAAAGATAAGCAGAACTGCAGCGTTAGCACAGATTAGCGTTAGCTTACAGCCTCATCAACGTTGGCATCTGAGAACTACCACATACTTGAATGTTTGGCCAAAAGTGGAGGCTTGCAGCCGCTATACTAAGTATAATTCAGCGGCTTGGTGATGAAGTGCTGCCTCCACAAGTGAAAAAAATAAATAATCTTTACATCTTTATGGAGGCTTTCTTATTTTTCTTCTTCTTCACACCATAGGCTAGAAGTAGTCCCTTACGTCATCACAACCACCTAACTGACCGTGGGTCATCATGGTAACAAATGCCGTATTCGGCATTGGCCCAGTAGTTGAATGGGGCGGGCTGAGTGTTGCAAAACAGAAAAACAAACACAGTTAATACTTCGATGACAGCAGAACTGAGGTCAACTGGAGTGCACTGAAAGGAAAAAAATAGTTCAAATGTGCGCATGTGGGAAATTTGTTAAATGGTTAATTTTAATAATAACATAACAATGCATGCTGCTTTTCAAGCAGTATTAATTTTTTTCATAAAATGAAAAAAACATGTCTTCTTATTGCATTATTTTTAATTAACTAACTGTTATTTAATGACATAAATAAATCCATGTTAAATATACAGTATATGTAAAAAAAAATATTGTACTATTTATTATGTTTGCACATGATTATTTATAATAAATTTAATTACAATTAACCAATTGTTCAAAAAATAAATACATGTTAGATGTCTGTAATAAATTGCACTATTCCTTGATTTCTAATAAATCAGTTAACTGATGATTTAACAAGACAAATGAATAACACATTTATTTTTTTTTTTAATCAATAAATCCATTTTGGATCAACTCATGTAGACAGTACGCTTTACACGATCAGGATTTTGGAGTCGATCTCCGATCGGCAAGTAAAAAAAAAAAAAATAACCGATCACCAATTTGATCAGAAATTTGCAATCCAGTTCAGCCGATCAGATCTGTGTACAGTCGCAATCTAGTCGAGCAAACGTTGTGCATTTGCAACCCTCAGTCATCAAATGAATGATTAACACGCGCGCAAATTGACTACGCAAACAACAAGCCTCCATTAGCGCGCCATTAAGGAAGTGTGACCACGTGTGACGTCAAACTGTTGACTGGTCTGCACTTCCACGAAACGACTCGTTGCTGTGAACCTGAGGGCGGAATTGGCCTTTGTTGGCTTCTAACGGGGCTTGCCTCTTCATGCGCCGTATGTGCGCGTTGTAGGAAGGAGGTCCGTTGTTCACTCGGACCTCGGCATATACTGTCTGGCCATCCTCGAGCTCCGGCTGGACTCTCGCGCCGTCCTTTGGGTGGAGATCACTCAGGTCTGCATAGTTCAACTCCTGATTTAAAGATGCAAAGGATATATAACTAACTATGAGTACCACTTCTCTAACTAGACAATAACAGATAGATAAGGCATTCTTCCTCTCACAATAAAACTGTTAGCCAAGTATCTCCTTCCTGGTTCAAAGTCCAAAGAAATAAAAACATGATCCCAGACTCAGTCATCAAAGTAAATTGATGAATTCAGTGCTCTTACTTCAGCCACCCTCATTCCGCAAAATCGCCACATCAGACTCGCAAAGGGTCGTCGTTCCGTGCCAAAACAACCAATGGGTTCAACCAAACAGGTTTTGATTTGAATGAAACTTGGTGTATTTGTTGATAGTCTTGGCACAACACAAAATCTCAAATTGTAGATCAATCGGAGCAGGGATTTGAGAGCTATGCTTTATGGGGAATGGCGACAAACTGCTTACACGGTCAATCAAAAGTTTTATGGTGGCAACATTATCACTGTAGATCAGATTATTTCTTATTTCCTTACAATCATTCCTTTAAACACTAATGTCACAGCTCTGCTTCTACATCTGAAGGAAGGGTTTTTCCTCATTGATATTGTATCCGTTTTTGTCTGTTTTTACAGGCAGTAAAAAATTGACTAATAAATTTAGAGGTGAAGTATGTACAGCGCTGTTCCTAAGTATATTTTTGGCTTTTTAGCCTTTAATCGACAGGACAGCTGAAGAGTTGATAATTCAGAAGTCTTAAGTAGCATAAATCTTGTAGCAATAACTCCCGAGTAAATTTTCTTCTCCCCCCCCCCCCAATAACTCTTTTTCAGTTGTACTGATGAACCAGGAGGAACTGGCAGTGCAGTTTCTTGCTTAAGGACACGTTGACATGGTCGCAAGAGTTGAGCGTGGAACCCGCAACCAGGACAATGTTAAAGCACTTTGAGTGCCTCAAAGTTTGAAAGAGCCGCACAAGAGAAAGTACAGTTGAGTAATGATTACGTAAAACAAACTTCTGTTGTCAAACCACACTTTGTTTTTTGACTTATTGCAACAAAAATTTAATTGAAATGACTTCAATGAGCACAATCGGTTTCCTCAAACCATTTGTGTTTTTACAATTTTACAGTCGTGGGGTTTTACAGTGATCGGTTCCTCAGTTGGCAGACGACTTCCTGATTTTTGGAGGATCTCTAAATGTTTGTCTGTCGGTTCGGACTAACTGAATTTTTGTACCTGATCTTTGGTTTCTGCTGTGTTGTCGTGGCCTTTTCCTCCTGCAAAAAAAATCCATTCCAGGAAACATGACTCAATCAACAACATCATGTTCAGTCGAGTGGGATTAAGTCCAAAAAGTTTCAGTCCAATCGTTCTCATGGGACACTTACCTGTCTTGTCGGAGTTGTTGCTGTCGGAGCGATTCTTTGGCTTGTTCCTGCATTGTGAGATTGGGATAATGTTGCATTCAGTTATGCTCTTTTGTCAAAGAATGTTTATTTCGTCTGACTTTCGGCTCAGACATTGTCGGGAATGTAGTATACTGTACTTACCGTTTACGATAAAAAGCATATCCGCCACCGGCAGCTGCTGCGCAGACGATGAAACATGACACTACGATGGCAGCAATGCAACCAGCTGGACACGGATCAACTGGTTCATCTGCCAATGTATACAAGCAGAAATCTCTCTTCCCGTAAGGTGTGATGATGCGTGTTCCAAATGCCTGTTTTAAGAATCAGTGCTTCTACTTGCCTGTCACAGCCAACTTATGTACCGCATACTTGCTTTTCTCAGTAATATGGTTCATCGCGCTGCAGACGTAGCTCCCGCTGTCTAAAATGTTGACGTTGTCTTTGACGAACGTTGAAGAATTATGCAGCGCTTCTGTGTGGTTCAGTAGCGTCCATGTGTATGTGGCAGATGGGACGGACGCGGCGGAGCAGGTTAACGTCAAAGTCCGCCTCACGCTTATTTGGCTCGGTCCCGTGATTTGGGCAGGGTCTGGCCCATCTGCAAGACAGAGCAATGGTCAAAGTTTGAAGTTTGTAAAGTCATACAATCTGTCCTGGAGTGTTCGGTACCGATTTGAATCGAAAAATCTATTTTGATTTCACAAACCAAACAGAATAATTGCATTTTAAAAATCATTTCACCTCCATGTATCAACGATCGACTTTTTTGAGAGAGGCGCACCAGATATAAATTGGTGTGAACTGGTTTGACGTCACTGATGACTTGTTGTTTCTTTGAAATGAATTGGATAGATAGGTTGGGGTTTGGAGAGCTTTTACATGCTACGTAAACACTGACAGAAATTCTGTACATAAGCAAGAGTCAAACACATCTCAATTGTGTTACTGTGTGAGTTGCACTGAAGTGCTTCTCTGTTCCGACATTAGCAGAATTTCAATCACTTACAGTTAACAAGCACGCTGACGGTTCCTTCTTCCTGGTCGATGGGGTTGATGACCCGACAGGAATACGGACCGCTGTCCGATCTCGTGGCGGCGCGGAAGGACAGGGTTCTGTTTTCGTTGTGGAGCGTCACACGCTCATCCGGGACGAGCACCGAGCCGCCCTTCGTCCACTGTCTAAAGAAGACCGACCCGGTGGCCTCGCAGGTAATATCCAAAGGCAACCCCTCAATTGGGTGACCCATTGATGGCGTGACTGAGGTGCCGGAAATTTTCTCTGTTGAACACAGAATATAGATGACATTTTTATTTCTTAAAATAAAACTAGAAACAGTCATTTCTGATTTGTATTTTCTGAACGATTAGAAAGAATGCAAATTGAAGAAGAACTAGCATAAAATAGAGAGTCATTTTTCTTACTTAGCACTTTAATCGGCAATTGCTGAGATTCTTTATATCTCAGAGTCTTGTTGTTAAAGGACTGGCAGTTGTAGTTTCCACTTTTACTCTGCTGAATGTTTATAAGCGGGAGTTGTGATTCTGAAATACTTAGGTCCTTCCCATCCACAAACCAGTTAAACATGGCCGCCGGTTTGGAGTCGGCCGAGCAGGAAAGGAAGACATTTGACCCTTCTGCGATGTATTCTTGCTGCGGCGAAAAATCAAGTTTTGTATCGTCCGGGCCGTCTGAAAAGCGTGGTGCGTAGATGACATATTTGGAAACAGCCACAAGATATCTTGGAAATACGTAATGTTATATATTGACTGACCACAACATTTGGCACACCTGCACAATCTAGTAAAGCGAGGTACAAGCGTACTGATTTCTAGGATTTAACACATTTTTAAAATGTCTGAAACCCGACACGACGAAGAAAAAATCCGGACGTATAGTGTATGGTGTCCTTGAAATAGAAGAAGCTAGGCTAACTGTTAGCTTATCTGATAACTTAACTCACTCATTCCCAGGGACGTTATTTTTGTATTTTTTGACAATCCAGACATTCAATCCCATTAATCTTTGATGTTTATTTTTTTTTCACATGAGAGGATAAATGTCCAATGTTTTGAGTTTTTGTGTGTGTGTGTCTTTTGTGATCGCGACTTTAAAATGAACCTTCACATGAGAAGTGTAAGGTCTAGGTTATTTTTAAGATTGTTAAAATGTTACTCCTATTAATATTTATGTTACTGACGCCTTTTCTATTGGATCTCTTTTGGTTGTACAGGTGGATCAAATGTTTTGGTGGGTGTGAGATGTTTCCAGAGTGGCCCTCACAGTTGACGGAAAGAAGCACCGACTCGCTGGTGTCTTCGCTGACAAGATTGGACACGCGACATCTGAACGAGTTCTGGTCGTAGCGGGTCACGGGGGCGACGGTTAGCGTAGCGCCTCCGTCGCTGAGCTGAACTCTGTCGCTGGCCGAGATCTCGCCGCTGCCGTTCATCCAATGGAAGGACGCGGACGTTCCCAATGAAGCGCAGGACAGACGGACAGTGCTGTTGAACTCCACCAGGTCTGTGCTGTTGACCTTTACATTTACATCGGAGACTGGAACTGTGGGTGAAAAGTCATGCTGGTGGTTTTATTGTTTTTATTTCTTTTTTTTATTTATTTATAATTTATTGACGGTCCTAAAATAGCGGCTGTAATTTAGCGAAGCAGAAGCGTGTTTTAAAGAAACGATGCAGGATTGACGATTACAGTTTGGTTTCGGCTTGAAATAATGACGGTTTGACGATGACGGACGGGTGTCCTGGCACTTGACGAAGGTGGACCGTCAAAATTCATTGACGTGCCTACCTTTAACCCTATACAGTATTTGCTGATTTCAAAATGCTTCTGCGGGCTTCAGTAGCGGCCCTGAGCAGAGTATATAGCAGCCTGGCCCCCCCCAGGAAATGGTCCGAATGTCCAGATTACTCACTCAAGGCCTCTGGTCTAATGAGGACAAGCTCTATAAAGAATGGATGGATTATTTCAGCCTTAGTGTGGACAAGGAATTCTCTCATGAATAACCCATGCAGCATGATGTATACTATACGTCACATGTAAACACATACATCAAATTACAATGCAGTCGACGTATTCTGCTCATCATCTCACATTCGACACGGGAAACATCTGCTCACCAAGCGTCTGCAGTGTGGTAGATCCAGTGAATAATGTGGCGTCAACTGTTGTGATTTGAAGTCTGTATTCTCCGCTATCATTGAGCGTCAGCTTGCTGAGCTCCAGAGACCCAGACTGCATGAAGAAAGTAATCCTGCCGTCGTACGCGGGCCCAGTATTGTTTGCTGCAGGTGTGACCGTTATGACTTTTATTTCGATGTCGCTGACGTTGTAAAATATCCAGGACGATGTCAGGATTGGCGTCGCCGTGAGATCCAGTGTCGTGTCGAACCTCACCGAGCCTCCCACGGCTGCGGCCAGAGGCCCGTCAGGCAACACGCCGGATCCCGCGGTCAAACCTGTAGGACAGAGCCAGTGATACAAAATATCTGTTCTTGGGTGAAAGTTGAAACTTCAAATCATTGTTAAATAAATGAATATTTGTCCAGGCTCTAAAGTGCCCAATCATTAAGTTTATGGCCAGGATTAGTTTGTTGCACTTTGACAGGCTTGCTCAATCTACAAAGAAACATTTCCCGAATACAACTTAGTGTTTTTGAGACGACAGTACTTATATTATCATTACATTCAAAAACATGCTGTTCACACACATCACCATTATTAGTTTACACTCGCCATTTTTAGGTCAACCAGATCAGTACTCGAATATTGGGCAGCCTTACCTGTAAAAGCCACAGCGACAAAACAAAACCCCACTAGTGTGTCCATTTAATCTTGCTGCAGTTTGTACAGCAGAGAATGTGGCATCTACCAGGCTTCAAGTGCCACCAATAAATGTGCTCATTCGGCAGCTCCAATTGTACATGTCCAAGTAGAGGCAGAAGCCGACCTACCTGTGAATTGGGCCACAGTCCAACAGCACCGGCCAAGAGAGTAACGCGGAAGCTGCAGGTCACACCTGCAACCACAATCGTGGCATAGCGTCGCCCTCTAGTGTTTGTGCTGCAAGTCGATACAAGGATATGATTACATGTACTGGATATGTTTTGTGTATTGTCAAGCCAAAAAGCAGAATTAATTTGAAGTTTTATGTGATTGCCATCCACAGTAAGTCACATTATTGGACTTTCTCAACAATTTTCCCCATGAAAATAATAGAAATCAGAAGTTTGTGTCAGAAGTTACAACCGTCACCATTCAAAAACTTTTACTCAATGTTTCATCCTAACATCCAACATCGTAACCCTACATAGTGAAAATCAGTTAACAATCTAGAGGCTCAGCATAGTATACATTATATCGATATCTGCACCAAATGCAATCGAATTTTGCCACTTACGCATTGGACTATATAGACAGAGCAGGAAATGCAAGTTCGTTGAATCCTAAGGAATTTCTACTTGAATTATCATAAGGTATAATACATTAACTCTTTGACTGCCAAAAACGTTAAATAACGTTTCGTAAAATCCTATGGAGGAGTGCCAAAGACGTTAAAAGACGTTTTTTTCAAAACAGGTGAAACTAACCATTTTCTATTGTTGATTACTCAAAAACGGAATAAGGTAGAAACAAACTTTTTTTTTCTGATGGAAGATGAGAGTCCAATCTTGTTTTGGCAGTATGTGTGTTTCCATAGTCCAAACACATACTTTTCTATGGACCTTGAAAGATCAGTCAAAATGCTTAAAATCGGCTGGCACCCACGGCATCCCTTTTCTGAAAACGTCTGGCAGTAATTAAAATGTTTTTTTAACAAACATATGCCATTATTTATTTTCATTCTTCACTGTCACATTAGGTCTGAGCAGAAAATAGAGTTGCATTGAAAAAAGCTTGCTGCGTGTGTCTGGTGGCAGCAACGCACACTTTGACCAACTCCAACTCACGGCCATCAGAAATCCAACAGGATGAAACAATACTTTTGTATCATATTCTCGATCTATCTAAGATACGCACCAAATAAACGCTATGTTTTATTGATTATTAATACGAAGCCTGGTTTTGGAACTCGATGATAAAAAGTGGATTTTGGTGATAAGAGTACAAGATTACACCAAAAATTTAATCAAAAATATTTGAGTCAACTTTCCACCTACCACCACCTACAGGACTGGAAGAGGAACAGCACACCCGGCACGATTAATCCAGAAAGATGTAAGTAATCTTGGTAGTTTGTCTTGCTTCATATTATGAATTAGAAGAATATGATTTTGAAGGAGACATATTAAGATGAAATTTAAATGGTATGATTTTAGAGTATTCGACATTGAGGTTCAGTTATATTGTATTTTTCCCTAATATTGTAGTAGCGAAGGACCCCCAATTCTGAATTGCTTTTTTTTTTTTTTTTAGGATAGTAGGGATCATTCCAGTGGTTCTTCAACATTTAATAACAATGACAATAATTTATATTCTAGCCTAGCTGGGCTACTTTGTTGATCATACTGTTGCTTATGTAACTTTGATGGTGTTAATGGAGGTAATAATTAAGCCTGCTGAGTATTGAACTTGTTGATATCATGTCTTCTTTATTGCAGATAATCTCCAAGGCACTTGTTCCATTGCTGCTCAAACAGAGCAGACACGAGTTATACAATAATAGAAGAGGAGCAGGAAGAATAAAACGCGATGGTGTATAACATTTTTCGCCGGGCTGCCATCGTTGTGCTGCTGTTTTCAGGTATAAACAACGCCGGTTTCATAGGGTCAAACATGCTGTGATGTGTCGGGTATGGTAACCGTGCTGCTGTTTTTGCAGGCGTTTGCCACGGAGCTGGGATCATCCCGGCCGACTCGCTCCGCGGGACACCTGGACAGAGCGTGACCTTTGCCACGTCCCTGACGCCCACGTCCGAACCCTTTGTGGCGCTGACTTGGAGCTTCAACACGACCATCAATGTGGTCACTTCGACCAACGTGGATGTGGTGGGAGAAGACTACGAGGGCAGGATCAGCCTGGATAAACGCACGGGATCCCTGGTGCTCAAAAACCTGACGGAGGACGACAGCGGAGAATATGAGTTAATCATCATCCCGCACGGCGGCCTGCCGATTCAAGGATTTGTTCAATTGGATGTGCAAAGTGAGTAGGATGAGCTGACATGATAAATGTAATACATTTGACTCAACGTCCCACTGGAAATATCAATTCAGTTGCGTTTTAGAATAATGTTTTAAATCAAATGGGAGCATTTCATTAAATCTTCTGAAATCCTCTTTTCGATTGCAGCGTTGTATTAAGGAGGGTAACATTGCCTGGACACGTTATTTTTCTTGGAAACAAGATTATTCGACAATTGATTCCATATAAGTGAATTCTTAACAATCAGTTCATTCCATTCGCTGTAATTACCTCCACCAAGCAGAAAATTACGCGAGCCAATTACAAGTTGATTGCACATGGGCCAAGAAAGAAGCAACTAGATTTTGGTGCTTTATTCTTTGCTTTATTTTACAATTTTTTTCCACATTAATTTTTTTCCACCCCCAATTTTTGTCTATTTTGAGGGGGCAATGCCAGTGAGCTACTGTTCATCGGATGCTTCTGTGCCAATTGCAAGTAGGGATTCTCTCGCCATGACGAACAATGGGTGGCTGAATGTTGACTTCCGGGTCTAAAAAAAAAAAAAAGAAGAAAAAGCAAGTGCAAACAAAGAAAGCATAGACCGTATTTTCACTCATGGAGGCAGCACTTCATACACTTGTGCAGATTGGTGTACGTGGTGCATGCAGCAGACACATTACCGAACACGAATACCACCAATGTGTCAACATCTTCACCGGACAATGACGTATGTAAAGCTAATTTGATGCTACATTTCTTTGCTGACGCTAATCTGCGCATCCATCAAAACTCAGTGCAGTTCTGCTTACCTTTTGGCTGTGACGTGATCGATTTTCAGTCAGTGTAGTCACTTGGAAAGGGTGAATCAAGGAATATGTGACAATGTCACAATTCAATAGCCAGCAAAATAAACATATTTACTTGTTGGATCTTCAAACACTCATCGGGCGAAACTATTTGTATAAAAGCAATTTATAAGTCAATTTTCCATGACATGGCCCCTATCATTGCTTCCTTTTTTTTCATTCTCAGGTGTAGTGTCCGCCGCTGCTATGGCCTGTCCCACAGAAAACCTGATAGAAGGTCAAAGCTCGCTCAACTTGACGTGTGACGCTGACGGTACAGTGACCAGCAGAGTGTGGATGAGAAAAGGCAAACCGCTGCTCCCCGGCGGCAGGTTCGACTTCTACGACGACGGCCGAGTGCTGTCCATCAGTCCCGTGCACAGGCAGGACTCTGGAGTGTTTCTGTGTAACGTCAGCAACGCCATCAGCTTTGCGACAGCCAAATGCAAGCTGAAAGTCTTCTGTAAGTGCATCTTGGATTACATAATCAAGTCATATCACCTGAAGCTTTGTTTCTCCATTTTAGTCATTTCAGAGCAATAGACTAACAACCTCTCCGTCCTTTCTGTTAAGACGGGCCTGACGAACCGTTTATCGAGCAGGATCCGGTTGGCGCAGAACTCGAGGACAGCGTCACGCTGCTCTGCTCGGCCGACTCGGTGCCAAAGGCCAAGTTCACCTGGGAGTTCAAGCGCACGGTCATGACCGGCCCCCAGCACTACATCGAGGAGATGCAAAAGCGCCACCTGGGGCAGTACACCTGCACGGCGCACAACGAAATCACCGGCTTGGAAGTCTCAACGGTGCACATGTTGCAGGGTATTTGAGCGCTTTTTCTCACTGCATAGTCACCTTTCACTAAGAACCACCGCCCCTTAGTTAGAGTTGTTAAAACTCTTTGACTGCCAAAAACGTTAAATAACGTTTAGTAAAATCCTATGGAGGAGTGCCAAAGACGTTAAAAGACGTTTGTTTCAAAACAGAGGTGAAACTAACCATTTTCTGTTGTTGATTACTGAAGAACGGAATAAGGTAGAAACAAACTTTTTTTTTTCTGATGAAAGATGAGAGTCCAATCTTTCATTTGGTAGTATGTGTGTTTCCATAGTCCAAACACAACATTTTCTGTGGACCTTGAAAGATCAGTCAAAATGCTTAAAATCGGCTGGCACTGGGGACAACCCGTTTCTGAAAACGTCTGGCAGTCAAAGAGTTAAGGTTCGACAAAAAAAAATGAGAGTCTGAACCAGCATGGGTGCTTCCAGTGTCTGCACTCCTACTGAAATATTAACCAATCTTTTTGGTACGAAAGTCACTCGCATACGCTGATGCCGTCGCAATGGCAGAATTACAGTCAATATTTGTATGAAAAACATTGGTTCTTCCATCCATTAATTCTGAGTTACAGGGATGTGATTTCTCCGCTAATTCGCGGAATTCCGCTTTTTTTTATCTCCTCCCCCCAAAAAAAAAATCCGATTTTTTTTTTTTTTAGTAGTTCATTGTGTATGCACATGACTCCGACAGATAACATCTTCTGCGATAACAAAGACATTTAATATGCTCTAATATGAGTTACTTTTCATTTGGTCATGATACAATTATTTGTTCATGAAATTTGAACTCTTCAACATTATTTATGTGTTAACTTAGTAATCACATGAGTTAGATATGATGATATTCTCAGTGATAGTTTTTAAAAGCAAAGGCAGTCCAATGTTTTTGAATGTGACTGATTTTGAGTTGACTAAAACTGCCATTTTATATGGGATAGTTCAATATACATTGATGCTGTTGTTTTGTTTATTTCTTTGTCATGTGAGTGCATTGAAAGTACTTAAAAACACGGACCCTGGACCTAGCTGGGTGCCAGCGGCCCCCAGACCCCCCGGCTAAATTTTCAGATAATTTCACTTTGGTCAAATCACATCCCTGTGAGTTAGGATGTTAGGATCAGTCCAGCATTACATCCAACCAGCTAGCATCTATCTGTCCGTCCGTCCATCCATCATTGAACCACAATTTCCTTTCAAAAGAGCAAAACAAATAAATATTAAGAAGGCCTTCTTCGAATTGTGAGTGGCCAGCTTGCCTTCTTTGGGGCGTGGCTTAGCGAAAAAATGATGAAGCCCACGCTAGTGATGTGTGCAAATGGGAACTGAGTAACGTGTTTTTCTTCCGATGCAGACTGCTGCGTCGCCCCCAGTATGTCGGCGCTGGTTTGCATCGTCTTGACGTCACTGGGACTCAAGTTGATCTGAAAGACTGCCGCAATTTATTGGGATGTGTTCATAAAGCGTATCAAACACCCTTGCTCCCTCCTCCAATGTTATACACCCATTAGCTTAAGTGCTTATAATAAAAAATGACATCAGGACTTGTGACATTCTGCGTAATATTTAATGACTTACAGCTTTTAATAGTGCATCATTTTACCAGCCGTTAATGCTAATGTATGTATGTGTCACCTGTTCATATTATTCACTCACGTTAAACTCATCAATCTCAACCTCATCTGACCTTTTCGCCATCTTCACTTTGTTGTTTTATCATCCAACTGTCAAGCCACGGTGTAATGATACGGTGATCATAATTCTGATGGATTTCTGATAACTCCTTATCGGGATGTTCACGTTCAATAAACATTTATCTAAAGTCGCGGAATGTATCAAGGTTTGTTGTTGTGCTTGTGTTAATCACTAAGCACTAACACAGCACGTGTTCTTCACGCCTCCACCTTTCTTGCATAAATAATTAACGACTTTTAAATGGCACTGACAGCGAAATATGAAAACTTTGTACCGTTTAATATGCACGCCAAAAATAAATATTTTCTTGCCTGCTTGTTACAGACAATTGTATTTTTTGGTAAAATGATTGGTCAAATCTCAATAAATCCTAATAAAGTGAAAAACAGAATTTAATGGTAAAATTCGAAAAGTGATACGTGATGTAGATTCACTACATGCAGAACGTGAAAAATATATCAAGTTCAGCATAATTTGGATGATTGTTTACTACAGCTAATGACAACCCCAAAGAAAGAAAGAAATCAAATTATCTTCAACATAATATTATATATATAATCGAATATGCTTCATAATAAAATGAATGTGGAAAGTTAATGTTAAAAAAAACAATTGTGCAGAACTACTTAAGTTCGCAAAGGTTCAAGTGGGTTCATGCTCCTCCTTCTAACTGGCGTATTAACTGCGCCTCCTCTCTGGAATCGCTTATTGATGTTTGGAGCTTGCAGATATGACGACATCTGTGCTGCTGCTGCTGCTGCTGATCCTGGGAGCCCTCTCAGGTAAGCTGTAACTAAAGAATTTGATATAAAATAATGAGAAGCGTCTTCTAATTGTAATCCATCTTTTCAAAAACTGTCATCATTTTTTTTTTTTTTTTTTTGCTTATAGATTTTTGCAGAATACAGTTGAATTATGTTGATCACATAACAAGTTGTATGGTCTAATGACCATGTGTGATTTTGTTTTTTGTCAGTCACACATAAACCCTTGATATTTGTTTATAATTGCATAAATAATGAATTGTGTGCTATAGTTAATATTTTTTAGGTTATTTTATTTATAAAAAGAAATTGTGGCTAACTACATGAATGTCGTATGTTGTACTCTATCATGTCTGATTATTTTAAAATGTTAAACATGAAATGAGTCATGCATGTTCTTATATTAATCAGGGATGTGATTTTTCCGCTAATTCGCGGAATTCCGCTTTTTTTATCTCCCCCCCAAAAAAAAATATTCCGATTTTTTTTTTTTTTTTTTTTTTTTTTTTTTTTTTAGTAGTTCATTGTGTATGCACATGACTCCGACAGATAACATCTTCTGCTATAACAAAGACATTTGTGGTATGCTCTAATATGAGTTACTTTTCATTTGGTCATGATACAATTATTTGTTCATGAAATTTGAACTCTTCAACATTATTTATGTGTTAACTTAGTAATCACATTAGTTAGATATGATGATATTCTCAGTGATAGTTTTTAAAAGCAAAGACAGTCCAATGTTTTTGAATGTGACTGATTTTGAGTTGACTAAAACTGCCATTTTATATGGGATAGTTCAATATACATTGAAAATTTATGCTGTTGTTTTGTCTATTTCTTTGTCATGTGAGTGCATTGAAAGTACTTAAAAACACGGAAAACCCATGAGCTCCGGGGGGCTTCGCCCCCCTTGTCCCCCCACCAGGGCACTGCCCTGGACCTAGCTGGGTGCCCCCGACCCCCGGCTAAATTTTCAGATAATTTCACTTTGGTCAAATCACATCCCCGATTAATACATTTTAACAATACGTAAAAGTAACTGTTACACATTTTGATGGAATTTAAAGTATGGATTAAATATTATATTCTGAATGCATCATTTTAAATATTATTTGCTGTTAGATAAATAATGTTCTGTGTATTTAAATATTAATTCATTGTAAATGATGAATATATTCCAATTCATATTCTACATTTCTATTCAAAAAATTAATCATGAATGAATTATTGTTGCTACTGTTCTAATCATCATCATGACAGTATTATTATTATTGTTTGGATTTTAAATATTTGTTGTAACTAGATAAATGTGCAGTATTTTACATTTTTAAAAATCATGTATAATATAAATTACAATTACCAGTCCACAGTAATATTATATTGTTGGGAAATATTAATCCATCAATATCATAATTATCATTATTGTTATTGTTTGAAAAAAATTAAACATCTCTTGTTGTACTTTGTATATTAACTCTTTGACTGCCAAAAACGTTAAATAACGTTTAGTAAAATCCTATGGTTGAGTGCCAAAGACGTTATAAGACGTTTGTTTCAAAACAGAGGTAAAACTAGCCGTTTTCTATTGTTGATTACTGAAAAACGGAATAAGGTAGAAACAAACTTTTTTTTCTGATGAAAGATGAGAGTTCAATCTTTCATTTGGTAGTTTGTGTGTTTCCATAGTCCAAACACATAATTTTCTGTGGACCTTGAAAGATCAGTCAAAATGCTTAAAATCGGCTGGCACCCACGGCATCCCGTTTCTGAAAACGTCTGGCAGTCAAAGAGTTAATATATCATGTAGTGCATTTCCTCTCTTTATTTGTTCTTATTCTCCTCAGGCTCAAGCAATGCCGCTGGTGTGCTGCCCGACAGCCTGCTGGCAACTGCTGGACAAACGGTGACGTTCAACACAACAGTGACTCCGCCGGCGACACCGTTCCTGGCCATCACCTGGAGCGTTAAGGATATCCAAGGCGCCGTTACTAGTATCGTAACCTCCACCAATAGCACCAACGTGACAGTGCCACAATATCAGGACAGGATCACCCTCTTCCGCCACACGGGATCACTGGAGCTCAGGAACGTGAGCTTGAGAGACGCTGGAGATTTCACGGTCACAATCATACCGATGGGCGGAGCTCATCAGAGAGGGAACTGTAAACTGGACGTATATGGTATGATAATATACAATATAATATAATATAGTGCTGTATTTGAGGATGTTTAGTATATCATAGATTTTTAAGAAGCCGACACACTCCTCTCTTTGCATGTGCGTTTTTTGTGATCTCAAAAAAATGCAATAATAAAAGTTCAGAGAAGACCACCATTTTTACATTTCTTCTTCCATTCATAGAAGCGATCTCCGGCGTGGTTTTAATTCCAAGCGGCACAGACTTGTTGGAGTCCAACAGTCCAGTCACAATGTCCTGTTCCGTTATGTCCGGTTCCGGACTGTCCTTCCGCTGGCTGAACGGCAGCTCCGAGATCACGGCCGGCGGCCGGGTTAAGATCACCGAGGGAGGCTCCAAGCTCACCTTAACCCGTGTGACCCGTTACGACCAGGGACCGTTCAGGTGTCACGTGTTCAACGGGATCAGTAACGGCACCAGCGACCCGGTCGACCTCTACATCAGCTGTGAGCTCATGGAGATTATCCGTGTTGCTTTCCATCGCTATCGAAAAAACCTTCACGATCAACCTGTTTTTGTCTTCACATGTCCCACAATCTGCAGATGGTCCCGAAAACATCCGTTTGACCACATCGCCGTCACTGGAATACCACTTGGAAGGTTCCAACATCATCCTGTCCTGTTCTGTTGGATCGAGACCTCCTGCAGTCTTTCAGTGGTCCTTGAATGGAGAACTGTTGGCCGAATCTGGACCTGAGCTCAGATTGCAGAACGTTCTAGACAGTCAGAGCGGGAACTACCGCTGTCAGGCCTTCAACAACAAAACAATGAAGTCCAAAAATCGCCGCTCGGCTATAACTATATTGGGTATGTGTACCATAAAACTGGTTGCCTTGGATACGGCATATTTTTTATATTTTTTTACGCTAATAAATTCCGAAAAAGAATCCCTATCGAACGCCTAAAAATAATCTTTTTTGTCAACAGCACCGGTTTCCAGAGTGGAGGTCAAGACTAGCAGCACAGAAATGTTTGAATTCAGTGGACCCGTCAGTCTGTCCTGCTCCTCTAGTGGGACATCGCCGTCTTTTCGCTGGCTGAACGGCAGTTCTCAGGTTACAGAAAGTGAGAGAGTTCAGCTGACGGACGGAGGCGCCAATCTCACCGTCGTCAACGTGACACGTTATGATCTGGGACCGTTTCGGTGTCACGTGTTCAACATGATCAGCAACGGCACCAGTGATCCGGTGGTCCTGTCTGTTTACTGTGAGTCGTAAACCTTAATCTCATCATGGGACTGTTACTGTTGTTCTGCCTATTGTTTTCTTTTCTTTCCCCTGGTTGCCAAACCTCCCTATCATTTGCTCACTCTATATATCCTAAACATCAACAAATAACTTTCGTGTCTGCGGGTATATTTACCTTCAACACCGGAGTGCAGTTGTAGTAACCTCGGGGGTCGAGTGGTAATTATTCATCGTCCGTTCTGTTACAAAGTCAAGTGATCAGCCAAATTGTGCAAATTTTACACTATTTCGTCAGAGCAGCGTTTTATTTATTGCATCACTCATGGCTCTAAGACCTTTGAAAAAGAGTTTGGGAAAATGACAAAAACGGTCATTTGCTTTTGGGAAGTAGAATATTTTAGGCTTTATGTCGGGTTAGTATTTTTGTGTTAAGACAGACTTTTGATGTGGACGAATGAGGCTGCTGATGTTTGCTACAGTGTCATACATTAGCTATTTTTAAGCCTATTAAATTAGCGATTGAGCACGATTTTGGGGTGGTGACGTTATGTTGATGTTGCTGCTCAGTGTGTAAAGTGCAGGGATGTGATTTTTCCGCTAATTCGCGGAATTCCGCTTTTTTTATCTCCCCCCCCCCCCCGCCCCAAAAAAAAATTCCGATTTTTTTTTTTTAAATTTTTTTAGTAGTTCATTGTGTATGCACATGACTCCGACAGATAACATCTTCTGCGATAACAAAGACATTTGTGGTATGCTCTAATATGAGTTACTTTTCATTTGGTCATGATACAATTATTTGTGCATGAAATTTGAACTCTTCAACATTATTTATGTGTTAACTTAGTAATCACATTAGTTAGATATGATGATATTCTCAGTGATAGTTTTTAAAAGCAAAGGCAGTCCAATGTTTTTGAATGTGACTGATTTTGAGTTGACTAAAACTGCCATTTTATATGGGATAGTTCAATATACATTGAAAATTTATGCTGTTGTTTTGTCTATTTCTTTGTCATGTGAGTGCATTGAAAGTACTTAAAAACATGGAAAACCCATGAGCTCCGGGGGGCGAAGCCTTGTCCCCCCACCACCTAGCTGGGTGCCAGCGGCCCCCAGACCCCCGGCTAAATTTTCAGATAATTTCACTTTGGTCAAATCACATCCCTGAAAGTGCCTTATGAAAACTTGTGTTGCGAATCGGCAACTATAGAAATAACATTGACTTTCTAACATATTATTATCTTTTCCCCCCCCACAACAGTTGGACCAGAGAATATGAACCTGATGAGCTCGCCGTCCCAAGAAAGCTACGACGAAGGTTCGGATGTCGACCTCATCTGCTCGGTGGCCTCGGGCCCTCCGCCGCAATTCCGGTGGTTCCGAAACGGAGACCGTTTGTCCCACGCTGGACCGGAGCTCAAGCTGGTGAACGTTCATTTGCATCAGAGTGGAAACTACAGCTGCCAGGTCTTTAATGACAAAACAAGGAGGAATCTAACATCGGAGCCCGTCGCTGTTTCCGTGAAAAGATGTAAGTTTGATCAAATCACGCCATGAATTGAAATTTGAGGCAAGCTGTATAGTGCAGAGCTAGTACCAGGGATGTGATTTTTCCGCTAATTCGCGGAATTCCGCTTTTTTTATCCCCCCCCCCCCCCAAAAAAAAAAATCGATTTATTTTAATTTTTTTTTTTTTTTTTTTTTTTATTATTTATTTATTTTTTTTTTTGTAGTTCATTGTGTATGCACATGACTCCGACAGATAACATCTTCTGCTATAACAAAGACATTTGTGGTATGCTCTAATATGAGTTACTTTTCATTTGGTCATGATATAATTATTTGTTCATGCCCCCTGCCCCCAACCCCCCCCCCCACTGGGCACTGCCCTGGACCTAGCTGGGTGCCAGCGGCCCCCAGACCCCCGGCTAAATTTTCAGATAATTTCACTTTGGTCAAATCACATCCCTGTAGTACATGAAGTGGAAGTGTCAGAGGAGCGATAGCGATCCAGCGCATTCTCTTCCTGAAATATTTTTCTCCGGTCTATAGCAGAAATCTCCAACGTGGTGATCAGTGCCAGCAACACGGACGTGGAAGAGCTCACCGGCTCCGTCAGACTCTCCTGCTCCTCGGCAGGATCGTTCCCCTCGTTTGTCTGGCGGAACGGCAGCTCTGAGTTGGCGAGCGGCGATCGGGTCCAGATCGACGGCGAAGGCGCCGTCCTCACCATCCTCAACGTGAGCCGCTACGACGAGGGACCCTACGCGTGTCACGTCTTCAATAACTTCAGCAACGCCAGCAGCCCGCCGCTCAAACTCTCCGTCAGCTGTGAGTCAAACAAAAGTCGTCACACTCTCACTGGCTGCTTTTATTGAGTTGTTTTCTTTTTGTGTTTTGCCACAGATGGACCAGAAAGCGTTGATTTAACGCTATTTCCGCCGGGGGAATACTTTGAAAGAGGGTCCAACATCAGCCTGTCGTGCTCGGCTGCGTCCCGACCTCCTGCCCTGTTTCAGTGGTTCCTCAACGGAGACTCGTTGTCCCATTCGGGACCGGAGCTCAATCTGGTGAACGTTCAGGAGAACCAGAGCGGGAACTACAGCTGCCGGGCCTCTAACAGCAAAACTGCGAAATATCAAACGACGCAGCCGTCGGCCATCTTTATACAATGTAAGTCGGGATATACCAGATCCTCAACCTGGACGAATGGCAAAATATTGTTTTCTTATGCTACCGTATGAATATGCAAACTTTGAAGTCGGCTGTGTTTAGTCGCCTGTCATCGAAATTGCCAAAAGAAAGAAAACTCAAGTGAGATGGCATGAAAATAGATATTATTGATAAAGTATCAATAATAGTTTTTATTTTGTTTTGAGTTTTGTTTTTTAAATTTACTTAGTTTTAATTAGTTTTCAGGGCAGCCTTGTTATTTTTTTAAATTAGTTTTAGTTATTTAAAAACGCTTAGTTTTAGTTTGTTCTAGTATTCGTTTTTGTTTAAAAAAAAAAAAAAAAAAAAAGTGTATTATTTGTGTGCAAGATTGGATAAATACCATGCATGGTAAAACAAAAAGAGTAACGCACTTCCCTAAGTGTTGGATTTCGGATGACTGAAATGAAAAAGCAGGCAAGGTGACCCTATTGGAGCCAAAAGTCGAATACGCAAAATTGTCAGCCAGGAGCGACGTCATCTGAAGGTGCTTTTCTATTGGCTGCTGCTTGATGACGTCACTTCTGCGCGACACACGTTCAAACGTCCTTATTTCGGTTAATATCGAAATAAATATACTTAATTCACATTTGTAATCAACCCCAAAACGCTCATGTATTAAATTAATTATTAATTAGCAAAGACAAAAACTTAAGGACCTTTTCACTAAAAATATAGTTTGTGTTGTAAATGTAAAATGTAGTTTTAGTTACTTTTAGGTTTATTTATTAATAAAAAAAAAAAAAAAAAAGCAATTTCATTTTTATTTTATTTTTTTAACCAAAATGTTGTGGTTATTTCGTTAGTTTTAGTTAACTAAAATAATGTTGATACACACACATTATATATAAATATGGCAACCTACATCCCCTCATTTTTCCCACGGGCTTTAATCCAGTCTATGACAAGTGGAGGCTCATCCAGGATTTGAACCCAGGACCTCTCATTTTGACACGTGCCGGCACATGCATTGTATTCTCGCTTTCAAAATATGAACTGAAAGTTCTTCTCGTCCTCATCCACAGCTCCAGTTTCCAACGTGACCCTTTACTCGAACCTCTCAGTCATGTTTGAGTTCAGCTCCGCCGCCATGTCCTGCTCGTCCGCCGGATCCGCACTTTCCTTCCTGTGGTTGAACGGCAGCTTGGAGGTGACGAGCAGTCCAAGAGTTCATCTCACCGACGGCGGCTCCGCGCTCACCGTCGTCAACGCCACGCGCTACGACCAGGGTCCGTTCAGCTGCAACGTGTCCAACGGCCTCAGTCAGGAACTCAGCCGCCCGCTGCATCTTTTCATTCAGTGTGAGTTTGAGACAGACACTCGTGTCGACTTGCTCGATTTCACGCAATACTTTGTATACTTTCTAGATCGGCGATAGCTAACCTTTATTGAGCCAAGACATATTTTACGTTAGGAAAAAAATCACCACAAAAATGTTGCATAAAAATATGCAGTGGAGCTTTGAAATGAATTAAAATTCAGCTTTCCAGCTTTCCTCCAAAACAACAGGACTTAACTTAACTCATGTGTACTTTAACTCTTTGACTGCCAAAAACGTTAAATAATGTTTAGTAAAATCCTATGGAGGAGTGCCAAAGACGTTAAAAGACGTTTGTTTCAAAACAGAGGTGAAACTAACCATTTTCTATTGTTGATTACTGAAAAACGGAATAAGGTAGAAACAAACTTTTTTTTCTGATGAAAGATGAGAGTCCAATCTTTCATTTGGCAGTATGTGTGTTTCCATAGTCCAAACACATAATTTTCTGTGGACCTTGAAAGATCAGTCAAAATGTTTAAAATCGGCTGGCACTGGGGACAACCCGTTTCTGAAAACGTCTGGCAGTCAAAGAGTTAATGAGGAAAATTAGCATGAAAAATAATTAAACCGTTTTTGCCACATTGCATCAATAAAATGGCCATTGTGCTGCTCCTTCTGGTGTTGCCACCAGGGGACACTATGAGACTAACAGGCAGATATACCGCTCAGTAAAACTCAACTCATAGCTCATCAGTATGCCACTGATTTTAGTTCATCGCAGAGGATAAAGAATACGACTGAGTACTGTCATGCTATCTTTCTACATGTGTTATAGCACTGTAACATAGATGCTACATAGTATTAGCATTAAGCTAGTGGAGTGAAACACTAAGCTTGTGGTTGTTTTGAATACCTAAATTTGAATTGTCTGTTGTTAGTGTGACAGTAAAATTCAGTTTGCTGCTTATTATTATGATACAAGTATATTCCCTTTAAAGATGAACACAAGATGCTGTTCATTTTTCTTCTATTGGCAAAACTACGAGGTGCCTTTTCTCGCACTTCTCTCTTAATAATAACAATGTGTTGATGGACAGACGGTCCGGACCGGCTGACCATCGAGGCCCCGGACTCGGTTTTCGTGGGCCAAGACGCGACGCTTCTCTGCTCCGCCTCGTCCGTACCGACGGCGAGCTTCTCCTGGCTTTTTAACGGAAAGCCCGCCGGTGTGCACGCCGCCGCGTACGTCATCGCTTCGAGCCAACATTGGCACGCTGGCACGTACGTCTGCACAGCCCGCAATGCCGTCACGGGGCAGAGTGCGACGGGACGCCACCAGTTAGCTGTTTCGGGTAAGTATTGCGCAATCAAGCTCGGTTCCTTTTGGCTTCGTCGTAAATTGAATTTCTATGTTGGCAGTTTAGGTTATTATCAAGAATATATCAGCAGTAAATTTGCCCAAACAAATGCAGCTTTAGTTGTACCGACCATTTAAAATGAACAAAATCTGAGGAATCAAGAGTGGTCTAACCATTTTTTCCATAACTGTGAATAAATGATAATCAGATAATTTATTTCAGTAGTTCAAATTTAAAAGTGAAACACGCAGAGTGAAATATTTCATGATTTTTTTTTTTGTTTGAAATGTTGATTATTTTAATGCAAAAAAAAAAAAAATCACTCTTAAGACATTTAAATATGACAAAAGAAAACCAAAATAATTTTAAATATCAAAATTAGGTAAGAATTGGCCTGTGTTTATCAATTGTGTTTCACTTTCTGAATTTAACTGCTGTATGAGTACAGTTTGTAGTACTTGGGCTCCCTCTAGTGGTACGTGAAAGAATTACTGAATTAAATGTCCCAACTGTGCGCAATATTATGGTGACTTTTTTTATGTTTAATCCTGCACAGTCAAATCGCCAAGTAAAGTTCAGTTTTATTTAGCTTACAAGAACAATACATTTGCATTCACCGGTGGTACTTGGAGAGTCTTTCGCATGATTTTACCATTTAGTATTTACTGCAAGCCTTTTTTGAGGTGGTGTAAAAACGTTGCGAAGCACTGTTCTCATGAATTGAGAATGGCGTCTAAGGCGCAATCATCCTTTTAACTCTTTGACTGCCAAAAACGTTAAATAACGTTTAGTAAAATCCTATGGAGGAGTGCCAAAGACGTTAAAAGACGTTTGTTTCAAAACAGAGGTGAAACTAACCATTTTCTATTGTTGATTACTGAAAAACAGAATAAGGTAGAAACAAACTTTTTTTTTTCTGATGAAAGATGAGAGTTCAATCTTTCATTTGGTAGTATGTGTGTTTCCATAGTCCAAACACATAATTTTCTGTGGACCTTGAAAGATCAGTCAAAATGCTTAAATCGGCTGGCACCCACGGCATCCCTTTTCTGAAAACGTCTGGCAGTCAAAGAGTTAATTCATTCATTGTGAATAACAAGCGGCCATCTCTCCCCCCCCCCCCCAGACTTGCCTGACTGCTGGCCGTCCATCGGGGTCGCCGCCGCCGTCACGGCCGCGTGCTTGATCGTCATCATCGTCGTGATCGTGTTGATCACATTTGGTCTTAAAAGAAGGAAAAGGTGAACATCCTCACATTATATCTAAAGACAGAAAATTACTTAAAAAAAAAAAAAAAAAAACAATAACAAAAAAACATTTGAACTTTGCTTGACCTTACAGACACAATAGCATTTACCCAGCGCTCAAGAGAGGTTCGTATTCATATCTTATTTTTTCCAAAATATTTTTTTAGAAACTCCACTCCAGCAATTAAGACAAAACTGTTTGCATTTCCATCAGGGAGAAAAAGTTTGAGAGTGAATCACTCGGACATGTACAAGATCTCAGCTAGAACGCAGAATGACCGTTAGAATGTAAGTTCGGGAATTTTGTCAGCATTCAAATACAAACTTTGATTCTGTATTTCTTTCATAACAGATTTTTTTTGTTTTTGTTTTTCTGCAGGAGATGAGAAACAAACCGAAGAAGTCCTCCGCATCAAAACAACACTTGGGGTCTTTGTCTTGAAAATGATCATTTTTAATTATTATTTATACTCAACCACTCATTGCCTTTTCACAGTGATTTTAGTTGTTTTGTTTAGCGCGGTGACCCAACGATTAGCATGTCAAACTTTCCGTATCAGCGCAAGGCTCACTGCGTGTTTGCCAATTTTTTTTTTTTTTTAATTTTTTGCCATTTAAAGGGAATAAAAGGAGCCCCTGTGATTGGCCATGATTGAAGGTGGCTGTGACCACTCCCACAGCGTTCTCCGACCTCCCTGCCTCTTACAGTTCCGCCGGCAGAGACACGCAGGATTTATGACGGTCAGGAAAATGGAGCCCTTTGTGTCTTTCTAAAGTCTATTACAGTAAGGAGGCATTTACGGCAACTATTTGAAACAAAACGTGGTAATACGTGTAGAAAAAAGGTCCAATATTTTTGACCTAATACGCTGGTCTTCATCGTGTACATATTTGTGAATATATTCAACTTTTATTGCCTGAATATTATTGTACTTTTGTAATCTCATCTAATCGCTGATATAAAGTTGGTAATAAAATGATAATCACTGTCATGTGTCTTCATTTTGAAATGTAGGTGCAGTGTGTGTGTGTGTGCGTGTTGTGTGTATCATATTTGGAGAGGCTATCGCTTCCACTTTATGTTCGTCGCTATTGTTTTACCTGCTTCAAGGTAATCACAGTGCACGGGTGGATGGTAAACATTTTTATTAGGTTGCACGTTGAATCCGTTCTTATCTTTAAAGTGCATAAAGCAGGTGAGAAGAAATGAGATCTATTAGCTGTGCTGCTATTTATATTATTTGTCTTTTTAGTAGATTGGTTTGCAGCTTTTATTCACTGTTAGTGGAAAATTTGTTTTGGTTTTTATAAATACGTGACAGTGTAAACTACTCAGGAATGTTTTTTTTTTTTTTTTTTTTTTTTGCTGGTGCTTAATATGCAGAGTCGTGTCACTGAGGGCAGAATGTTGAATATTTTTACGAGGCAAATAAACGGACTTTGTCTGTGATTGATAACAGACGTCCGCCCAGCAGCTCTTCTTTTCTGGCCACCGCATCAGCATCACTCGACGATATCAACGAGACGACACTCTGACCCGTCGTCAGTTCAGACCTTATCGCTATTAATATTAAACTGATATTTCGACACAAATCAATAATTAAACTTACGGGTGCGATCGAGATGATGCCAAGGACAAAATGAATTCATATTTTTATCATGGAAGAGGATATGATCCTTCCAAATCACATTGAATGTCATTTATCATAATCTCTAATAAACAACACATGGAAACAAATCTAAATTGATTCCAATAATAACATTCTAAATAAATAAAAAAATAACCGTAAATGAAATCCAATGGATTCTTTAAAAAAATGAATTACACACAATCAACATTCAATTAATGTGTTTGTTTTTGCATTTTAATCAAATATTGACTGTTTCCTAATTTTTCAAAAATATATATTTATTTATGTCATTAGTAAATAAAGCAACGCGTGTATTAGCAACAATCACAGCCTGGCTACTGTCCTGTTGTATTAAAGGCTTCATTTGTCAAGAAATTTAATTGTATTCATTTTCCTTTCAATTGATTTTCACGACTCCCAAAAATGCATCCATCAAGACTCCCTTAAATTGATACCTCATGTTTTTCATGAGGAAAGTTAATGGTTTGTTTCCGTTCAAAAAGGTACATAAAAGTAACTTAGCTCATTGCTAACCCAAAACGTTTTACCTAAAAAAAAAAGTTTGAAATACATTGTACACAACAGCGAAATACAATTAATCTGTATTTAACAAATGTACTGAACTAGATTGAAAAAAGTTGATTCTACTAATATGCACATTTTGAGCATTTCATTCACTGATTCTTTTGTGTACCACTAGAGGGAGCTTGCGTGCCACACTGTTAGAATCACTGCCCGAGTAGAAGTCAGCCAAAGTATGGAATTTGCTCAAAATGGCTGCTTCAAACCAAAATGGCCGACTTCCTTTTTAATTTCAAGCATAGGGGGTCCCTGACACTTTTTCGTGTGTCCCGTCATGATAGACATGTCCGCCGGTTTTCACCAAAAAAAAATGGTGCCGGGGATTTTTGTTGTTGTTGTGACTTTCAAGCCAAAATTTGTAGGATTTCAATTGTGAAGAGACCCCCCCCCCCCCCCAAAAAAAAAAAAAAGATTTGTCGGAAAGAACAGTAAGCACAACTACCTTTAACTCTTTGACTGCCAAAAACGTTAAATAACGTTTAGTAAAATCCTAGGGAGGAGTGCCAAAGACGTTAAAAGACGTTTGTTTCAAAACAGAGGTGAAACTAACCATTTTCTATTGTTGATTACTGAAAAACGGAATAAGGTAGAAACAAACTTTTTTTTTTCTGATGAAAGATGAGAGTCCAATCTTTCATTTGGTAGTATGTGTGTTTCCATAGTCCAAACACATAATTTTCTGTGGCCCTTGAAAGATCAGTCAAAATGCTTAAATCGGCTGGCACCCACGGCATCCCTTTTCTGAAAACGTCTGGCAGTCAAAGAGTTTTAATTGAAGCAGGTGGGACACTGAAACCGTCGAGTCATTTTGTATTTGCGCTCGAGTGCCACTAACAGAGGCTCATTGTTAGCCGGAGTTGTAAAAAGCCAACGTCACGTGTCATCTTTAAGCACAGATTGGCGACAACATCCACCTGAAATTCCTTTCTTGAGTGTCTCCGTCATCGCTTTGATCGTCCTTCAGTCAAGGAACGGAACGCAAGACTGCTGCCGGTCAAACACGACTCCCTCGAAATCATTCATCAATTCGCTCGTAAAAAACTAAAAAAGGATGCGCAAACACTCGCAAAGCTACTGAAACGCGACGCAGTCTTCGTCATCTGGTATTCGTTGAGTGAGAACAGAAAATAATGTGTAAGGCAGGGTTGGAATAGTTTGGGACTTTTTCATTATAGCCAGTTTGTTTGAACTTTTTTGTTCTTAATTCATTTATTTTTTTATTTGTTTTTAGAGCAGGTTTGTTGGTTCTCATTTGTTTTTATTTTTTTAGAAAAGTATTTGTTAGTTTTAATATTAGTTGGGTTTTAAAAAAATATATGGAATATTCATCAAGTGCAAGATTAAAGAAGCTCACTAGTATTTTGTAATACATTAAACAGGGATGTGATTTTTCCGCTAATTCATGGAATTCCGCTTTTTTTATCTCCCCCCCAAAAAAAAAATTCCGATATTTTTTTATTATTATTTTTTTTTAGTAGTTCATTGTGTATGGACATGACTCCGACAGATAAAATCTTCTGCGATAACAAAGACATTTGTGGTATGCTCTAATATGAGTTACTTTTCATTTGGTCATGATACAATTATTTGTTCATGAAATTTGAACTCTTCAACATTATTTATGTGTTAACTTAGTAATCACATTAGTTAGATATGATGATATTCTCAGTGATAGTTTTTAAAAGCAAAGGCAGTCCAATGTTTTTGAATGTGACTGATTTTGAGTTGACTAAAACTGCCATTTTATATGGGATAGTTCAATAGACATTGAAAATTTATGCTGTTGTTTTGTCTATTTCTTTGTCATGTGAGTGCATTGAAAGTACTTAAAAACACGGAAAACCCATGAGCTTGTCCTTGTCCCCCCACCAGGGCACTGCCCTGGACCTAGCTGAGTACCAGCGGCCCCCAGACCCCCGGCTAAATTTTCAGATAATTTCACTTTGGTCAAATCACATCCCTGATTAAAACTACAATTCTCAAACGACTGTCTACTAACAAAAACACCACAATCATCTCTCCAATAATTCAAAACTCCTTCCATTCATTTTCTGTATCACTTTTGCCCTTATGATGATTGCTATTAGGTGACATGGAGCCTATCCTGGTTGATTTTGAGCAGGTTACACCCTGGACTGGTCGCCAGTCAAGCGACATGAAGCGTTGGGTTTCACTAAAAAATTTTGAATTGTCACTGAAACTAACAAGCGTGTTTAGTGTCTATCCGAGGCATCTTTTGGTTGGAAAACACCTGAAGGCAATTTAAATTCTTCAATGTACCTAATGTATGTTTGCAATCTATCCCGGGCGTCTTTTGGTGAGATACCGTACACCCCGGATTGGTCGCTAGTTAATCAGGAATGTGAGAGGAAGCCCAGAGAAAACACATGCAAACCCCATTCTGGAATGTGCTTACCATCAATGTGTGTGCGCGTGTTATTTGACATGCAGTTCATTTGCACTCCCCACCAAATTGTGTTGTCTGCTTTTGTGAGAAGGAGGAGCTTACTTGCGTATAAAAGAGCAAGAAGAAAGTGGATCTCCTTGTTTGGGAATTGACGAGTGGTCATGGACGTCAGGCTGCTGTGGGTCGCCATCGCCGCTATCGTCTGGCTTCTAGCAGGTACACGTCGCTTGATGCGCGCCTTCCTCCTTTATTTGCAGTTTTGGAAATTAACAAAAACTACGAAGTGCAAATATTTTAGTATTGGACACAAGAGGATTTTTCCAGGTAAAGCGATTTCTGTACTTTCTTCTCCTCACTTTGTTAAAATAGGCCGTTTTCAACCTTCAATATGTTAAAAAAAAAAGACAAACAGAGAGAATAAAGTCTGCGCTAATCATTTGGTATGGAGCGCACTCTATTGCATTCACCTAAACCTAAACTTATCCGTTTTTTTATAAATAATTTATTAAAAATTATTTTAAAAAATGACATAATAAAATATTTTTTAGGGGGAATTTTTCAGATTTTTTTTCCAGAAAAATAGAGAAAAGAAATAAATTATTCAAAAACAGGGTAAAAAAAAAAACTTTATATATATACATATATATATAAATAATTATTGACACACAAGAGCCAACAACGAAGCACTCTAAAGCAGCGAAGGGAAAATGGATTTTCAGGGATTTTTTTTTTTTTTGTATGTTTGTTCAAATATTGGTACTTGTAGTCAAGTGTTCTTCTGTTTGTGTCAGGCGAGTGCACGGCCCAGAACGTGCTCCCGCCGGGCCCGTTGAGCGGCGCTGTGTCCGGCAGTGTGACCTTCAGCACCACCCTGCGGCCTCCGGAGCGCCCCTTCCTCTCCGTCAGCTGGTCCTTCAAAGGCGCCAACGTTATCACCTCCAGCGTAGACGAAGACCTGCCCGGCGACGGTTACGGCGAGCGAATCACCCTGGACCGGACCACCGGCAGCCTGCAGCTCAGGAGGCTGACGGTGGCTGACAGTGGGGAGTACGTGCTCACCGTCATCCCGCAGGGGGACAGTTTGAAACAGGGCAAGATCCTACTCGATGTTTATGGTGGGTTGGTTGTTACGCAGTCAAATTTTTGGTGTTCAATGTTTCAGAGTTGATTTCAACCGCCCTAAAAGCATCAGTTGCCGTGTTCCACCAGTGCCGGTGTCGGGCGTGATGGTGCGAGGTCCGACGAACATCCTGATCGAAGACCAGCACTCGGCCAGCGTGACGTGCGAGGCCTCGGGGACCATCAGCAACCGAATGTGGACCAAGGACGGCCGCCCCGTCCTTGCTGGGCCCACCGTTAGCTTGTCTGCGGACAACTTGACCGTCTCCATTCAACCCGTTAGCAGCTACGACGGCGGCGTCTACCGCTGTCGGGTCAGCAACCCCATCAGCAACCTCACGGCAGCCTTCAACCTCACCGTCAACTGTAAGTATGTACGACCTCCTCGTGTGGGATGAGTTTAAAGTTTAAAACCCTACTTTGAAACCCTAACCCTAGTTTAAAACCCTACTTTGAAACCCTAACCCTAGTTTAAAACCCTACTTTGAAACCCTAACCCAAGTTTAAAACCCTAGTTTGAAACCCTAACCCTAGTTTAAAACCCTACTTTGAAACTCTAACCCTAGTTTAAAACCCTATTTTGTAATCCTAACCCTAGTTTAAAACCCTATTTTGAAACCCTAACCCTAGTTTAAAACCCTAGTTTGAAACCCTAACCCTAGTTTAAAACCCTACTTTGTAACCCTAACCCTAGTTTAAAACCCTACTTTGAAACCTAACCCTACTTTAAAACCCTAGTTTGAAACCCTAACCCTACTTTAAAATTCTGTTTTGAAACCCTAACCCAAGTTTAAAACCCTATTTTGAAACCCTAACTCAAGTTTAAAACCCTATTTTGAAACCCTAACCCAAGTTTAAAACCCTATTTTGAAACCCTAACTCAAGTTTAAAACCCTATTTTGAAACCCTAACCCTAGTTTAAAACCCTACTTTGAAACCCTAACTCGACTTTAAAACCCTACTTTGAAACCCTAACCCTAGTTTAAAACCCTACTTTGAAACCCTAACCCTAGTTTGAAACCCTACTTTGAAACCCTAACCCTAGTTTAAAACCCTACTTTGAAACCCTAACCCTAGTTTGAAACCCTACTTTGAAACCCTAACTCGACTTTAAAACCCTACTTTGAAACCCTAACCCTAGTTTAAAACCCTACTTTGAAACCCTACTTTGAAACCCTAACCCTAGTTTAAAACCCTACTTTGAAACCCTAACCCTAGTTTGAAACCCTACTTTGTAACCCTAACCCTAGGTTTTAAGCTAGGGTTAGGGTTACAAAGTAGGGTTTTAAACTAGGGTTAGGGTTTCAAAATAGAGTGTTATACTTACAAAATAGGGTTTTAACCCTAACCCTAGTTTAAAACCCTACTTTGAAACCCTAACCTTAACATTTTAGGGTTGCCAATCCTTCGCCGAGGAGCGATCGAAAATGATTGTCTGTTCTGACTTCCCGCAGTTGGACCGCATAACGTATCGATCGAGGGCCCTTCAGCGGCCCCGCCGGGCCACATGGTGACGCTGCGGTGCTCAGCGTATTCTGTCCCTGCGGCCGAGTTTGGCTGGGAGTTCAACGGCACCAGCGTCAACGGCTCGTCGTACGTGGTCCGGCGCCTGGATGAGCAAAGCGAAGGCAACTACACATGCACGGCCAGAAATGTGGTGACCCGGCGTGAAAAGTCCACCATTCTTTACCTGAGAGGTACCAACGCACTTGGACCCGCTCTTGTGAAAATGTGAAATGTTGTTTCTTGACGTTTTCCAATTTGTTGCTGCCTTGCTGACGTCACGAAGCGTCCTGCGTCGCCCCAAGCTGGTCGTTTTCAGCGCTGGTGATTGTGAGTGTAACGAGCCTCGGGTGGTTCAAGTAACGTACTTGTTGATGACCAGGTATCAACTAACCGATTAATCCTCCGGCCAATTTAATTGGTCAACATGAGCTCTTTTCAAATTTCATGTTTATTGATGTTGATTGTTTTTTTTTTTAAATAAAGATTCACTGCATTCTCTTCCTGATGTCACGGCTTATGACGGAGGAGCCTTATTAAAAAAAGACTTTGTGACAAGCATCGCCATGGAGACACAATGAAAGGAAAATATACAGTGTGAAGGTTGCATTTGTCTCAAGGTTCCATTGTGAATATTACCTGTGTTTATTCATCCCGTTTCTTTCTGTTGAATGGAAGGAAAAAATATGTCATTTCTTTACACTCAGATTTATGAATTGATGACATGAATACATTTTTAACACCATACCCTGAATGAATCATTGTGTATTGCCATTCACTTGAATAAATAGATGCCACACCTCATAAACGTTTCAGTCTTTTCCATTTGGAAAAAAAATATTTTTTTTAACCATTACTTATTATATAAATGGATTTGTAACACCTTATCATAAATTAGTTGCATTGTTCATGCTCACTTGAATATAAATAAATGCAACAACTCAAGTAGCAGCATTATTTTTTTCACCTCTAGGGGGGAATGCCTTATATAAATGTAATTGTTACGCCTTTTTTTTCTGTCTCGGTGTCCACTTGAATGAATGAACACCACCCATCAATAGATTAAGAGTAACACATCAGATGAATATTACAGAAATACATTTGCACGAAGTCAGGCTAAAATATGATCTTGTGCCAAATGCCGCATGAGTTGTTCTTCCCGTCAAGCCTTTTTACACCAGCGATTTACACGCGGGGCAACAAGCTGATTGGAAGCAAATGAAAAGCTTTGCATCACTGACCTGATTAGCTCGCTCGACACCTGCGGCTCATTTTGCCAGCCAGATAATTATTTAGCGGCGCTTTCCCCTCAGGGGGAAGGAAGCTTAACGGCGGCCTACTGGTGAGAAGAGGCTTTAAATAAATCTGGCTACTTTAAGCCGCCGTCTTCACAAAACTCATTCAACAGGATGTTTGTTGAAAGTCAGGAAATCAATGGCGTCCTTTTGCCATCCACACATTTGGCGAGCGCAGGCAATTGGATACGTTTTTTTTTCTTCCATTCAAAGCATCGCGTCAGTATTGTGTAAAAACATCAATAACATAAAAAGAGGATGTAAAGATACAGATAAGCAGTGTATGTTCTGTAGTATTCTTATTCGATGTGTGCCTTTCAGGGGCGGGCAGCGTGACATCTTTACCTGACGTCAGTGCGTGTCTGGGGGGACGCCCTCCATCCATCCAATGTAAGTGTACCTAATGAAGTGAGCGGCTACCTGAAGTGAGTGGCTTGACTTCCGGCCATGGAGTTCTCCACTTGGCCGCACAGTGTCGCTGTTGCACAAGTGGAAAGGACAACGCCACTCAACACTTGCGTGACTTCCTGTTTTTTTTTCTGTCTTTCATTAGTTTCATTATATTACTATCATTTAAAAAAACATAGATTTTTGTCCCACGTCCAGGAAAACATCTCACTAAAAAAGTAAAAACCTGTTGTGATAAATGATTAAAAAATACATTATATGTAGGCTATGACTTCCTGTTTTTGATCGCCACTGCAAACCATCACAACTTGGTTCTGCTTGTGTCATTTTGTTCTTCTGTAATAATGGCGGGCAAGTTGAGGCTCGCCATGCTCTGGCTCCTTTGCATCGTCACCCGGGGTGAGTTTGTGTTTGTTTGTTTGACAATTATAGTTCAGTGACCCTAATACTAAAATTAATACTGTAAATACTAAACAAATAAAGAATTTTCCACAACAAATCAAACTAATAAAAACAAATCAAACCTGCTCTAAAGCGTAATTAAAAATAACTGATTTGATTTTTTTTCCAGTCAAAACAAAATCAAAACTATAGCAAAAAATCCTTAAGGATTCTAACCCTGGTGTATTGTATGACAATATTTCTTCTTGTCTTTTCCCATCAGTTTGTTGTCAGTTGACTGTACATAAAAAAGTAAGAGTGTACGAAGGCCAAAACGTGACCCTGCAGTGTATGTCGCTTGGCAATGACTTGAAACTGGGGAGAACGTCGCGCATCTTTTGGCACATCCAGGGAATGACTCCAGAGGAATATTTAAACAGGAGGTTTTGGAGCAAGATGGGCGTCGTAACGATTAGGAGCAACATTGGTTTCGCTGACCGGTTGGAGGTGCTCGGTCAACAATTGGTCATCAAGGACGTGAGGGTGTCAGATGCCGGGAATTACACTTGCAGCAGTGAAGAAACCACCCAGCTTGTCGTCTGTGGTGAGTGATGTTAACTGGCTGGGCATTGTGTGCGTGAGTGTGTGTGGGGGGCGGATACATAATATTTGCCCTCATTTTATACCCATAAAAAATATGCTACAGAAGCGGACGACGTGAACATAACGCCACGGATGGACATAATGCCACGGATGATCGCCCTGGGCGTCTTTCTGCTCATCATCGTGGCGATGGCGATCATCACCTGCCTCAGCGTTCTCAGAATAAGGTCACACTTCAAATTGTGATGTTTCTGCCATGTGGAGAGTAAAAAAGAAAAGAAAAAAAAAAGCAGAAGTGACAACTGTGTTTTGTTTCTTCTTTTTTATCTCTCTCAGGCGAAAGGCATTTAAAATCAAGTACAGCGTTGACTCAAGTGAGAAACAACACATTGGCTCCTCCTCCGTTATTTCCTAACGTGTGAGTTAAAAAAGTTCCTTCCGCATACAGACTCCTCCAACTACGTCAGCGTTGGTTGACGACAGCTGGTGTGGAACAACCGAGAGGAAGAAGAGGACGACATCTTGTCGTCGACTTCAAATGATTTATTAATTGTTATTTTTTATTAATAGTCATTTTCATTGATATTGTTGTTAATAATAGCACGAGGAGCAGCATAAAATATATAAATAAATAAATATATAAATAAATATATATATTTATATAAATATATATACAAATATATATAAATATATATATATAAATATATATATATAAATATATATAAATATATATATATAAATATATATATATAAATATATATAAATATATATACAAATATATATATATATATATATAAATATATATATAAATATATATATATAAATATATATATAAATATATATATATATATAAATATAAATAAATAAATAAATATATATATAAATAAATATATATATAAATAAATATATATATATATAAATAAATATAAATAAATATATATATATAAATATATATATATATATGTATATATATATATATGTATATATATAAATATATATATATATATAAATAAATAAATATATATAAATAAATAAATATATATATATATATAAATAAATATATATATATATATATATATATATAAATAAATATATATATATATATATAAATAAATATATATATATATATATAAATAAATATATATATATAAATAAATATATATATATATATAAATAAATATATATATATATAAATAAATATATATATATAATTTTTTCTTTAATTTTTTTAATTTACTGCTCGATAATCCTGAACAAATAAATGGAAACTGGCACCTCCACAACAATATGCGTTAATTTCATTCTCACTCTGATGATCTCGTATCCAGATATCGCAACGCTCCATAAAACAAAAGTCCCGCTCGGTTCAGCTGGCGTTTGAGGGATGTGACCTGAAAATGCACACGCGAGTACAAAAGCCGTCGCATGTAGAAAAAGTGCACATATTCCACCTCAACTCTTCCAAAGCTAAGCCATGTGTTTAATTTACACACGTCCGCATTGGAAGGCACTCAATGCCGGTTTTATCGAGTTTTAAGCACACATTGTTTTCGGATGCGCTCTGGAGCCGATACTGCCAGCGTTCATCCGAAAGACCATTTCTGTACATGAAGTTGACAAACTACTACAATTCGGTGTCAGTAGTCTAAATGAGATCATTTCACTTATGCGAGCAAAATATTTCACTTGTGTACGGCATCATTTCAATGGTATGCAGGTACGAGGTCGTCCCGAATGACTTCACATTTTCTTCTCGTCTTTTCCCGTCAGTTTGTTGTTGGCTGACCGAACGATCTCAACATGACGGATATCATCGACACATTGAACGGGGCGGAAAACCCCCATCGATTTGTGCATGACGACAGCTCCGTGGAGATTTGAAGCAACGTTGATCTGAGCCGCCGGTTGGAGGTGACGGAAGAATGATTGGTCATCAAGGGTGTCAGATGCCGGCAATTACACCTGCAACCCAGATGACGAGCTTCAAGAAAGCTCTTTTATTACACCCGCTGAGATTTTTGTCTATGGTGAGCGTTGTTGTTGTGTGGGCGACAACTCTAGGCTGCACTCTGAAAACAGTTGGGTCAGAAGTAACCCAATTATGGATCCAAAATGGACTGATACACTTAATGGGACAATTTGACCCAATTTTGGGTTAAAAAACAAACAAAAAAGGGTCATTTTGTATAAAACAACACTGAATCTAAGTTGTTTTTTTACAAAATGACAATTTTTGGTCAAATTAACCCAAGTAGAGAATCTGACCAAAACGTTGTTTTTTTTTAGTTTTTTTTTAATTAATTTTGGAATTACCCTTTTTTTTGGTGCAAAAAAAATAAAAAATATTCACTTCAAATGAACTCATTCACTGCCATTGACGGCTATAGACGTCAAAAATCCATTTGAACTATTTCTATTAGTTTAACATTTTTTTCCCACTTTTAACAAGAGTATGAAAACTTAGAAAAACATGTTTATTATAAATTTAGAACAGATATAAAATTTGCGATTAATTGTGAGTTAACTAGTGAAGTAATTTTAATGGCCTGACACCCCTAATTTTTTCTAAAAATAATCTTTATATATATATATATATATAACAATAATAATGAAGCCATTTTTTAAAATATAAAACTGTCCAAATCCTCTGATTTCAGCATATCAACTGTGACTGATTTCTGTAGTCCTTCATTTAAAAAAGGAAAAGATGATTAAAAATTAGGGGCGTCAGGCAATTCAAAGTTTGAATTGTAATCATTCGAATGGCTTCACTAGTTAACGCACGATTAATCACAAATTTTATTTCTGTTCTAAATATACGATGAAAAAAATCTAGGTTTTCATACTCTTGTTAACAAAAGTGGGAAAAAAATGTTAAACTAATAGAAATAGTTCAAATGGATTTTTGACGTCTATAGCCGTCAATGGCAGTGAATCAGTTAAACTAAGTTGTTTTATAGAAAATGAGCCAATTTTTGACCTAAAGGCAGGTCAAACTAACCCAAGTCGACAATCTGACAGAATTTTCTGGGTTGTTTTCAATAAAATGAGCCAAGTTTTGACTGAAAGTTGGGTCCGATTAGGCCTATATTTGCCATTGACGAATTGCCAATCTCGCGTTCCAAGTGACAAGACGTGTGACGGTGGCGTCTGTTTGAAAGATTTTATTCCAAAACAAGTCTGATCTGTCTATGAGTTTTGCACAACAGGGCGAGCGGACTTCCCTTTCCTCCTCCTGCCGCCATCACCCACACGCACAATAAAGATCCTTTTGTTCAGCAACAGGAAGAAGAGCAACAATGTTATCAGAATATTCATGACTGTTTCAATAAACCATTTAGCACTAGTATAGAAATATGAAAAAAATCCATCCAAAAGAAAGGAACAAAAAACAAAAGCGCCTCCTGCTTTTGTGTGAGTGACCACTTGAGACAACAAATTTGTTTTGTGACCCTCCCTTCCCGCTGATTTTCATACCGAGACCGCAGTTCACGTTTGACCTTCGTTGTAGCCTCATGACGGCGTTGGTTTGAAGCTGCCATAGAAATGGAAAGCAAAAAAAAAAAAAAAAAGTCATCGTTACACAAAGAACACATTGTGTGCAAAATGCTCTTGGGTGACACGTTTGATCGCGGACTGCTTGCTGTGAGGCCTGGTAATGATTTGGTTGCCATATTATTATTTTTTTTTACATCGCCTGCTGCACTTAACGCTCGGGTGAAGCTTGCCATGAAAGAGGTTTACACACAATCAGATTTTTAACATCCAACATCAGAGACCAACACATGATGAGAAAAAAATTCATTGCTGTCTCTTTTATCATGCGGTGTACTCAAGATGAGCAACACCGCATGCAAAATGATGTCTGTTGTAGTACCAAGACCGGCCTGCAAGAGGCAGCATGGTAAACAAATTGACAGAAAATACAAAATGGCAAAGCAGTAGAATTAATAGCACAAGCTAGGCTAACTGTTAGCATATCACAGCCAAAGAGTGCATGGCTCGACTCAAATATTGGACACGTTTTTCCGATTGTCGGACGTGACCGTCGTCCAAATAGATTGAGGACGAATCATCTCTTCAAGGTAGTATGTCACTGAGCGGCAAATGTTTGCGAGGCTTTGCGAACCTTGCAAATGTCGGTTTTTCGTCAGGGTTCGTTAAAGGGTGTAAACATTTTTTTTTTTTTTGTGAACAAAGAATTTTGATCATGTAAAAAAAAAAAAAAAAAAAACTGTTTGCAACAAGTAAAACAGTTTAAGAACATCTTCAGAATGTCTTTGAAACATTTAAAGGACCTTTTGCTGGCTTTGCTTGCAAGGAAGGCAAATGCTCAAATTGAGCAAATTTTGCTTACATTTCTGTCCTTTTAGGAGGTTCACATCCGGCTGGATTATTGGTACGTTTGACTATGCTCCATTATTCAGATCAAGGAGGAAAACACCCCACACATCAGCATAATCGTTAAGGACATCTGAGAATCGGGCCTATCGGGACTTTAATCGCAAAGGAGGCAAAATGCTCAAATTTGGCCTGATTATTGGCATGTGTAGTATCTGCTTAAGACATTTTCTAGATCAGGGAGAAAAAAAAAACACTTTTAGACACACAACACCACACCATAGGACAAATCCCTTAGGACAAACTTTTTTTTTAGAAACATCCGAGAATCCGGGCTTTGATTGCAGGGGCGGTAAAAAGCTGCAATTTGCTCCGATTGTCAGTACGTGTGTACCCCCCGCTTTAGCAAAATCTCTCACGGTATCATCTGAAAGTGCTCAACTGTTAACTGAGGAAAAAAAAAATAATGGAAAGCGCTGGCTGTCACAGTTACATTCACAAGCTCGAGCGTCAGCAACTTCAAAGACGGGACCAAAACGAACATGAACGTGGAACAAGCCAGCTGGGATTCTTACAACATCCAACAAATTGCCTTTAGTAAGTTTCCTCTGGGCGATCCTGGGAATGTCTCGGGAGCTAATTAGGGACTGAACTGAAGGACAAGCAGACATGGATGTTGTTTCCACTGACCTCGACATGGCTGGCCTTAAATGTTCTATCCATATTCTTGACGGCTACAAGATTCCAAGCAAAAGGGCCACTTGTACCGTAATCTGTCTAAATTAAGATGGAAGCTTGTCACAGTCATTGAAGGGTTCGAGGTTGTTACGTTTCGGAGTTGAAATGAGGAGGCTTCAAGAAAAGGTTTAACTCTTTGACTGACAACCGTTTTCAGAAAAGGGATCCTTTGGGTGCCAGCTGATTTAAGCATTTTGACTGATCTTTCAAGGTCCACAGAAAATTTTGTGTTTGGACTATGGAAACACACATACTACCAAATGAAAGATTGAACTCAGAAAAAAAAAAGTTTGTTTCCCACCTTATTCCATTTTTCAGTAATCAACAATAGAAAATGGTTAGTTTCACCCAAATGCTCTGTTTTGGACCAAAATACGGAGAAATCAAGCGTTTTGTGAAACGATATTTCATGCACTCTAGTGAATTTGACACCTTTTTTTTCTCCCATGAATGATGGCACTAACTACTAACTCGATCTGCTTGATACTTTCAGCACAGCTGGCCAAGGCTTTCCTCCACCCGTTTCCCAAAAAAAAAAAACTAAAAAATCATAGTTAACGTCTTTTAACGTTTTTGGCAGCCCTCATTTGTATTTTACTAAACGTTATTAAACGTTTTTGGCAGTCAAAGAGTTAAGGGGGTTGGCCAGGTTGTTAGTGAAAAACGAAGTTGTAGTTGCTTAGGGCTCACAGGCCTGGAGATTAATCGGTGACCTGATGGTGACTCGGGTCTCGGCTGCTTGTGGAGACGTCTCCATGTGGTCTCCTGCAGATTAGAAACCACGTGGAGACATTTCCATGTGGTCTCCTGCTGATTACAAACCGTGGTCAATTCAAACATGTTTGGGTTGTCGTTGCCGCAACTGATTAGTCGTGGCAAGATTTCCACTCATGAGATAGGCCCTCTTGGGTTCAGGTTCTGGGTTTTGGATTTTGGCAGCTGAACCTTCATGGGCAAGGGATTCATGGTTAAGGGTTTCGGTCAACGGGTTTGCCATCAAGGTTTTGGCGGTCAGGGGATTAAGCGGTTATAAAGTTTGGTGACAAGGATTCAAATGTAAGATGGATAAAGTCTCATTTGGAAGTCCACAGGGGTAAGGTTAAAGGGCGCGATGCTGGTGCTCAGGGGGTTTAGGTTTGCTGAAGAGGTCAAAGAGTTGAGTGGTTTGAAAGGGTTGGTGGTCAAGGTTTAGGCAGTTAGTGGCTCAGAGGTTAGTGACTAAGATGATGTCTTTATGGTTAAGAGGCAAGTGATTTCGATTAGGGTTCGTGGTTTGGCAGTAGATTGGGTTAAGGTTTAAGGGGCATCGTGCTGGTCATCAAGGGGGAAGGATTAGAATGAAGGCTCAAGAGTGTTTGGGGATCATCATTGTATTTAGGACAGGGTTCAAGGGGGATTTGTTGGTGGTACCTGTGGCCAGATTTGACTTATTGGTTTTGGGGAAAAAATGTTAATGGTTTAGGGTGAAGGCTAAGAGATATGGATTAGGTTTTATGGTTAATGTTGAGGGGTTGTTGGTTTAGGGACAAGGTTTAAGGGTTTTGGAGTAGGTTAGGTTATGAGTGGTTTAGAAGGAACTCAACTCATTCAATCCCAGCCATTTTGACTGAAGTAATTGCAATTTTGCAAGGCCCACAGAATATAAAAACATGCAACCTACCAAAAAAAAAAGATTAGAGTCTTCTTTCATCAGGAAAAATATTTCTATCTGCTTTTGTTTTGCAGCAATTAGCATTAGAATATAATATATAATATAATATATAAGTTTCATCATTATTCACAAATCTGTGAATATCCAGAAGGGGACAAAGCTTTTTGCAACATGGCCCTGGTTGATCTCTTATACTCTGCTGCCACCTGCAGGCCATTTTTGTAATAACTACCATTCCTTCAACCATTCTTTTCATTTCAGAGCCTTCTGTATGCTCTAGCATAAAAACACATAAAAACATATGAATACGTCTTTGGGAGCATGATAATATTTAAAATAGAACATATTTATCGGTTTTTGGGTGCAAATGAGTTAAGTGTTGGTGGGGCGATGAACAGCTAATATGGCAAAAAAAAAATTTCATCTTGTCTACAAATCTATAACGTCCTGTGGTTTAAAAATAAAGAAAAAACACAGAACAGCTAAGAGTTCAAGTTAAACGATATGAGATAATGTTATGAAACATTGTGACTTGTGTTAATGGCTTCAAATTAAAGACATGGATTACGGTTTATTGATCATTTTAAGGGGTTTGGAGTTTGGAGACCGGTTTTAAAGGGTGTCTGTGCTGGTGGTTTAGGAAGTTAACCTTAATGTGTGGCGAAGGGGTTTGGAGTTTTCACGCAGTTAGGCTTATGCTACGTTCAGACCGTACCGAAAATATTGCGACGCTATGCTGGCCTTGCTCGTGTTTGTTTGCAAGTTTCTCAATGGAATTTGTTTCACTCAGCGCCGCAACAGAGGATGAGGAGGGATTTCCGCTTTGGTAGGTGTTGCTAACTTTAGCGTAGCATTGCTAGCTTGCTTTACACTTCCACAATTAAACAAACAAACTCACCAGATAAGCCGACCTCCGCGCTTCTTCCTCCAAGCAATCTCCTTTTTGTCCCGGTCTCGGTACTCATAGCTCGCCGTGTCGTTTGGCTCCAGGTGCCAGCAAAGCGATCAAGCTATCCTCCATTTCTTCCTGTGTCTTGTCTTGCTGTGTGACCTATTTGGTGACGTGGACTATCTCGACACCGATTGGCTGTCGCTGATGCGCCGAAAGTTCAATTCAGCCAACGCTGACGAAATGGGCGAAGTAGCGAAATGATCGGCGGAAATGCCCCAAACGCGCCGCCGGGCACGCCATCGCTGACCCCCCCCAGTTACTACAATGCAATCGGGCCGCTGGAAACGCGCCCCCCACTGTTGGTCTGAATGTAGCATTAGTCTGTTAATAATTACTATAAACTTTTCTTTTCAGTACAGTTTTAAATATCTGGTAGTTGTTTTGTAGCAGAATAGTTAACCCCCCCCCCCCCCCCAAAAAAAAGGGTGTCCAGCAGGGACACCAGTCACCATAGCAACTGCACATCCATTTAGCAATAAGAAAAAGTGGACATTGACAGATGTTCGAAATGTCACCACTATTGAAAGTCAAGCCGAGCAAATGGATTTTCATGGGCTGAAGTGGGCACAAAGCCGTTGCGCCTTGAACCATCGACCGAGCGTTCACGTCAGCGTCGCAAACTTTCAAGCTCATCGAGCGCTTGAGCGTTTTGCTGCAAACGGCAGGACGTCCCTAACATGAACAATTTGCAATTAAAAAGGAACGAGTGCTTTTGCCTGAGCGGAAAAACATGTATTTCCTCTCAGTTTAGTCATCGGTATGCCGTCAACGTGCGCCGTTCCGAAGCGCTGCCCCCTCGGCCGGGCGAGGGGAGTAATTAGGCAATCAAAAGCTTGAGACGGTATCGACGAGGCTGTGTCGAGTTTATCATTCTGGCTGAAGGCCTTCGTGCCGGACAGCCAAGTCTGTCGCTGCAGTTGCAGCTTGCTGGCGCATTAACAAACCCCCTTTAAAAACATGCCCAGAATTAAAGGATCAGGACCCGTCTAATCACAGAAGATAAAGTCCTCGTTTTCTTTTTAAGCGTCTTTCTGCGGTACCTTATATCTCCCGGGGAAGGGAGCCGGATAACGAGGGACATTCATTTCCCCATTTTAAAGCCTCCCGCTAGACTTTAATAGAAGGCTGCTGTGCTGTTCACCGCGGGTTCTGCTCACTTTGAACCCTCTCACTTTTTAAATACACGTCACACACACACTGGTAAGAATGAACTACAGACCCGACTCTTGCGATTTCGTCCTTGCAATAGCGACAAAGGGAGGGACACAAAACTCTCAATCACAATTGGCCGCCGTGGTTTCTTGTTGTCATAATCCACCGCAATTGTCACACAGAAGGCTTTTGATTGAACTCCCACTTAGAACGAATATCAACAAAACAACAAAAAGAAATAATAAGACATGTAATAATCCTCAGGAAGTCTTTCGGTTGGATTTAAAACGGCATACAGGTACAACACGTCCTCCAGCGAGCAGGATTGTTAGCTTCCAGGAAGAGTCTGTGGAAGAAAAAGGGGAGAAAAAAAAGACCTCGCTCACGTGGAGAAGGGACAGAATCAAAACGCACGGTCTGGCCATGAGCACTTCCATCAGTTTTTGTCCAAATGGGAGTGTTCAAAAGCGCATGCGGCAGGCTTCAGGGCCACCCGGGCAACGGGTTCAAGTATCCGTGTTTTTGTGTCCACTTGGTTTTTTCATTCCTTTACCTGCCCGTCTTTTTTAAACTTTAAATTTTTTAGTTTCCCCTGTTTTGGGATCAAGCAGTACCTTGGCCCCACCCTCAGGCCTGGTCCCCCAGTAGGTCTGCTTTGTTCAGGTTCTGTTGCAGAGGAATGGGCCGGGCGGTGTGATGCGGGGGACTGTGCAGCCGCCTGGGGCTTGGACCCCCTCCGCCCTCGCTGTCCGTGTTGGACGAGGACGGGGGAGGCGGCGGGGGCAGCCGGGGCAGGGGCGCCGACGACGGCGGTATCCTCGTGATGGTGGAACCCAAACTGCTGTCCGATCTCAAGCTTTGGATGCGGCGGCACTCCTGGCAGATCCTCACGTGGGTGCAACTGCGGCTGGGCAGCATCATCGGGGTGGGCGCCGGCGGAGGAGGGGTGGCATTAGCTCCGAGGGGATCTTCGAGGAGCCGCTGGGGACCTGGGCCCAGATCGGGCGGCCCCGCACCGCCTCCTCCTCCACTGGCCCCGCCGGTAAGGGGGCCGGCTCCGCTGTAGAGTTTGCCGTTGCTCAGTCGCATCTCTCGGACCAGGCGCAAGGGCCGCGGGGCCCCCAGCGCGATGCGGTTGGGGTGGCGCAGGGCCGCTGCCGAGCTGCTGAGGGGGCGGCGGCGGCGCAGGCGGGCGCTCTTCTTACAGGAGACGGCGTTTCGGAACTCGGTGATCATCTCCTGACAGACAGACACCTATAAGAACAACCAGGAAGGGGGCGAGGAGGAGGAGGAGGGGAAGGCGGGGAAGTAAAGACGAAAGGGACGGAAAAGAAGGACAAAGAGTAGGCAAGCGGCGGAACAAGACGCCATATGAATGGGAAAAGCAAAAAAAAAATGAGGTGGAAACGAGTCCCAAAGGATGAACACAATGCAAAAAAACAGTGCAGGAGCAGCGGAGGTGGAAAGACAGAAATGAAGGGGAAATGGATTTCGGGATGGGAAGAGTTTCCAAAAAGCAGAGAGAGTTATTACAATCCAGAGACACGGCAACACCCAATGTCGTTTAGTTCAACGGTCCCCAACCTTTTTTTGCACCACGGACCGGTTTCACAAAAGCAACATTTTGACGGACCAGCACAGAAATAAGTCAAATTTGAATGAAACCTCACTGATCGAGGGGGTTGAAAATTTTGTATTGAGAGCGATTGTATAATAAAAAAAAATATCTTTGTAATTTTACCCCTCTCACATACTTTAAGGACATTTCAACGTCTTAAAACACACTTTGTTAAAATGACACTGTGAATGTATGTCATCACAAAAACAAATTGCCAGCATACAACGTATAGAACATATACAGTTTGTATGGTTGTGTCTGTGTACATGCATATGCCTTTAAGAGGCGGGGCCTGATGAGTGAGTGTCTGGGCGAGAGCTGTGGCGTTTGAGAGTCACGAGCTGCGTTTCCATTACAAATTTTTGACAAAAATAAAAGCGATATTGTACTATTTCGATAAAGTACAATTTCGACTTGTCGGTGTTTCCATTGAAGAGCGTTTGGCTTCTGAGGCGCAATTCTTGTAATGTCCCGTCTTGCCCACTTATAACTTGTGTTGTGGTGCGGACGGATGGATTTCAACGAGGACGTGCGCTGTATGTCGCTCGATAGCCCGTTGCTCGGGGTAACGGCCATTTCTCATGCAACCATATGGAACGTGCAATGAGCGGCGCCATATTGGCTTTAGAGCTAAATCGCTTTGTCCTTAAAAAGACTTGTTATCCCCTCAGGAATCAACACCGACACGATAGCGCGTCCCCGTACTTCCTACTTTCTTTCCTCATGACTACAGGGAATGCGCAAAAAGTGTTTCCATTAGACTTTTGCGAAACACGTCTCAAAAACTACCTCATGAGCGTAAAAACTTTTTAAAGATATTTGAGCGTTTTGTTTTTTTTAAATCATGTGTTTCCATTGCTAGCTTGCTTTTGCGCAAAACTGGGGGTAATGGACACCTTCATAATTGAACGGCAATATAATCGGGAACATTTGAGAGCATTCAGACTGAACAGATATTGTCTTCTGTAACATAAATTTAGCACCAAACAACTAGACTCTTCTCACCATAAAAAAAAAAGCTCGTCTCTAGCTTTTTCCAATCTTTCGTAGTAGTACATCATGAGTTGGTTTCAGCCAAAAACACCAGGTTTCGGACCACAAAGCGGGGAATATGAGCTTTTCATGAAAAGAAACAAAAGAGCAACATTGGCGCTAACCTTTTTTTGTGATGCCTCATTCTGTAAAACAACAAAAATAAGGCAAAAATAATTATTCGTTTACAGACGTAAAAACTAAAAAATGCTCCGTTAGCGATGCCGATTCAAGTCGAACGTCACTGGATTATTTCATATCGCATTAGTCATTCACTCACGGAATTGTGTCATCTTTTCTCACAATCACAATTACAGTCTGAGGTGCCGGGATTTGTTGGACTTGCAACATGTTGACACTTGTCTCCCTCATAATCGTTTCTCATTGCAATGGCTTACAAACCTGAATTTACCGGACAAGCTTGACAAGACCTTTTTCACGCTTTGGAAAAATGTATTTGACGAATATATACGTCGTTGGCATTAAAAGGTTGAATTTCTGTTAACAAGTATAAACGTACAACAATGAAGTTTTCCCTTCTACTCTTAGAAAAATCATTGAATAACATATCGCTGGTGTCGGGCCGAAACCTCATAAGTCACAATTTGGTCAATGTAATATTTTTAGAAAACCCATATCGGTCAGTCCACACATGTTGGTGTTACTTTTGCAAATTATTCAGCAATCTAAAGTGTTGAAAATGGCTTCTGTCTTTGATGATGCAATTTTAATGGTTGAAAAAAATATCGAGGTACCTGATTTTGAAAAATAAAACTTCTTTCAGGTAAAATATCTCTTTTGGGTCAGAATCTCCGTGCGGCCCGGTACCTAATGACCCCCCCTCCCCGCCCCCAGAATGGTACCGCTCCGCGGCTGAGTGTGGTTGGGGACCGCTGCTTTAGTTCATGGACACTTCATCATGGCAACATGGACGCTCAGGCAGGCCAGCAACACGCACGCACGCTTCTCACCCAAATTGCTACACTACAAACAGCATTCAAAAGAAAAGGTCATGAGCTCACATAAACAGAAACAGTACTCTTTGTCAGACTGATGGACAGACGATGGACAGGGAGAGAAAGAGAGAGCGAGAGAGACAGCAACAGTGAGATGGGGGAGAAGAAGAAGAGGAAGAAGTAATCCAAAAGATGGAAGACGAAGAATACCAGCGTATCATGTAAAACCATGTGAAACCCCTTTACAACGTTGAAATCTGGTTTGTGATTTCAAATAATTTTTCAAAAGCCAAAGCGCTGGCTCACCGGGCGGGGGCTCCCCAGACCACACTTTTTTTTTTTGAACCCCCGATGTGAAGCTTGTAAAAGGAGATACATCGTGACATTTAATGTCGGCTCACAACTCTGCATTATGCAAGCAAATATTGTCAGCTCACAATATTGCTTCTCCGTGCCGGTGCATTTAGTACACAAAGTCTACATCGGTGACATTTACGCTCACACTCGGAGGTGCACATTGACCTTAAAAGCAGGCGAGACATGCAAAATGGCCGCAAATTGTCGTTGGGTTGCGGCAGTGGGGGGATCTGCTGCTGTGCGCATTTTTATTGACTCATATTAGAAAATAAACCTTAACTACACTGAGAGTAACAAAAGCTGACGACAGCGCATGATGGAGGATTATGATCAAATATGTCTTGTCAAATTGGTAGCAGGTTAACATCTTATCCAGTCAAATTAGCATTTTGACAAAGTGTCTTAATACACGGTTGACAGCATGTTAGCTGTGTATCAAGTATTATTAGCCTTTTGAACTAGCATGGGACACTTAGCATCCAATAGCGGAGGGGCTCGCCGGGTGAGTTCAGAATGCTAACGGCAACAGACCAAACAGCAAATAAAGCCTCTCTGTTACTTCCTGTTACATAAGCACTTCCAAATATGGGCAAGCGTTCTCGTCCTTGTGCGCGGTTCTGCACCGAATACCAAGAAGACTAAGTGCAGTGTGAAAAGGCCTTATTTGCCTCAGCATTTTCAAACCTGAGGTTGCTACTGTATATTGCCGTTAGCATACCAGCGGTTAGCATGTTAGCCTTCCATCAGGGCAGGTTTTAGTACTTTATCTCGTTATACCTATCGGTCACGTGACTGAAATATCACATCTCACATGCACACAACAGACACGAACCCCAAAGAAAGTGTCACATCACGCACAAATGGAGACAAATCCGGAAAAGAATCGAACCAATCTCACCTAAAAGCACACATGCTCACACAAACACATAAGAAAAAACGGAAAAAGGGTTGGCGGGGTGCCATGGGAACCTACTGGGGTGTGTCTGTGGGTTCGGCGAGGGCAGGTATGGGGGCATACCTCATCGGTCTCTGCCGAGCGGCGCGTCGACCAAACAAACTCCATAATGGCCACAAACACGGCGATGATCAGGCCGCAGATGAGCACCACAAAGATGCCACCGATGTTCTCCATGCCCAGACCTGACACGCGCACACACAAAGAAAGGCCACCACGTTCTCAACGGGAAAATAATTGCAAAGCTTTCTTTGAATGATAATAAATTATTGTAGAAGATTTGTTTGAATTTTGATTTCCAGTTATGGCCGGGATATAACAAGAACAAAAAAAACTCCATTATTATCAAATCATATAATGATGTGAAATCAAAGATAATGATAGAGTGAGAATAAATGCCATATTATGAAAAGAACGTTTTCATTTGTATGAGAAACAGTTGACATTTTTAAAAGATAGGAAATTAAAAAAATCACATTTAATATAAAACGTTTTCCTTTGACACAAGACATCATTTTAGCGATTTTAACGTTGCAATTTTGCCTGAAAAAAATAAATAAATAATAAAAAAATAAAATAAAAAAATAAGAGAAAACGTCTTAATTTTACAGGAATGAAGGTGTCATTTTACATATACTTTACAAAATAAAAATGTTAATATTGGAAAAAATGTGCTAGAAAAAATTACAACTGTAAGAGGAAAAAGCATTTAATTAAAAGAATAAAGTTGACATTTTATGAGATTCATTTTTACAAGAACTAAAGCATCAATATGAATTTCAAAGCTAAAACATTATTTGGATGAGGATATGGTCTGATTTGTCTAGACAAAAAGTATTACAATAAGAAAGTCATTTTTGTGAGAGGGAAAAAAAAGCCAGAATTTCATGAGAATACAGTTTTAATAGTACAAGAAAAAAAAGTCTGAATTGTGTGAAAAAGTCAGTATTTCACAAGAGAAAGTCAATTTTCATGAAAAAATTTCAGTCTTTTGAGAAAAACAGTGTTGTCGTCTTTTTTACAAGAATATAGTTTTCATTGTATGAAAACAAAATCACAACTAAAATTGTCTTTTTAAGAAAAAATCTGCAATATTACGGGAAAAAAATATAAAGGGGCAATTTTCCAAGAAAAAATGTGACTATGGTATTTATTATCCAACAGAATTCTAATAAAATGATAAAAAGTGTTAAAACTGACCTTTGGCCCGGTGGTCCTCCTCTTTGGGACACTGTCCTCCCTCCCACCACCTCCTCTTCAGGATCTCCAGCCTGTTGTTCTCCTGCAGCTGGAGGATGGCCAGCGTGATCTCATCTCGAAACGGCGAACCTGAAGCAGAAAGCGTGACGAGTGAAGAGCGCAGGAAGCACCAAGTGTTTTGCCTTTGTCATATGGTGGAAATAAAAGAGGATTGATGGCAGATTAACGCCACGATCACAGCAGCTGACACACAAGCTGGGCTTGGAACTCAATTACAGATCATCCGGCCTACGGAAGTGACGATGACAGTACAAAAGTTGCAGATAAAAGGGCAAGAAATATGATCCAATATGAATATCCATTATGCAGTCCACGTGAAAATATCAGGCAAAATGCCCATATCTGCGGAAACCACAATTTCAGTAAAAACACGTATCCAGAGGAAGTAATCATTACCATTAATCACCCAAATATAAATCCCACAGATTTTATTGCGGCTATAAAACTTGAAATTACTTCCCTGCAAAATGACAGAAATGGAGTTAACCCACTCGTGTTCTTCGTGACTCAATTATGTTCAAAGACTAGATGGAAAAATAAATTGGCGGCACGGTGTTAATTAAAAACGCGAGCGCCTGTTCCGTATATTGGAATACTCAAAGATTCTTTTTGTTGATTAAGATTCTAGCGTGCAGATAAATGGATCTGGAGCACGCGGGCGATAAGATGACCTACTTTCCTCGCTACAAGTGCGGCGGCAACAAACGCCGGCGTCGGCGGCAACAAACGCCAGCGTCGGCGGCGCGTACCCAGCGGCATGCCGATGCCGTATCCTTTGGTGTCCAGCAGGCCTCCGATCTGCGTCAGGTTGCAGTTGAGGCCGCGGTGGTACTCGTTCATGGTGCTCTCCATCAGGAAGGCGTACTTGGAATTGACCACGCGGGCGATGCCCTCCTCCGTGCTCTTGACGAACACGCTGGGCTGCTTGGAGTACATGTAGTTCCACATGCGCTGGTACGTCTGGTAGCGAGAGTTCTGCCGGGCAAAAACGGGGACAATTGTAAGTGTTGGGGGTGCGAATTTGACATTTTTCTGATGTTAAAATAAAAGAATGAAAGAAAAATCACAAAGGAAAAAGTTCTGAAAGGATTTATCTTGGTCTCATTTTTCTTAAATATAGTAACCTGGCATTTCCACAGGGGTGTGTAGACTTTTTATATTTATTGTATATTTTGATACTATATATTAAGAATGTTCGATACCACTTTTTTCAGACTGATACCACTACGAGTGCTCAACTCCAGTAGTCACTGATACCGATACCAAGTAGCAATACATTTGATACATAAAATTAAAAAAAAACAATGAAGGATAATTTTAAAGAAAGAGCTGCATCCCAATATTGCATTTTCCATAAACTTGCATGAAATTAATAGATTTTTTTTTTTTTACTTTCTAATTTCTAGTTCCTGATTGTAAAACGGCCAAAAGACGGCTCCGCGAGTAGCAATACCTTGAAATAAGGTAGGACATCTTCAGTGTTTTTTGTCTTATGTGTTTTTCTATTCTAATTTTGGGTCAAATTAAGGTAACATTTTCAACCAGTTTATTGTAATTTTTTTGTTATAATTTATTATTTTGCCATACTGTTTCTTTTTTTAACTGTACAATTATAAAAATGATATTAAACAGAATATTTTTTAATATCAATATTACCCCTAAAAGATTTCCAAGAAGAATTATAAAATTTAAATACTTCCCAACTTTTTTTTTTTTTAAATCACACAGTAAATGTAATGTAATTTATTTTAATATTTTTTTAACCTGGTCTACTAATGGCTCAAGTTAAAAAATATTTTAAAGAAGACACATTTTTAAAATGTATCGGTACATATTTTTTTCCTTTTTGTTTTTGTATGTATCAAATATACATACGCACATTTATATACACACAAAAATGCATTTTATTCATCTTAAAAACAAAACAAAAACAAAAGTTGTGTTGAATTTCATTGAAGTGTCTGGTTTGCCTCGTGTGTTGGACCGGGTCAGTCCAGGATTTAAGTCAACCTTTCACTGTAATTGAACCGAGATAGACTCCATCTTACTTGTGACCCCAACAGAATAAGACGTGCAGAAAATAAGATGATGGGTTACTCCCTTGTATGGTTGGTCATCCGCCTTATAATCAGAATCTGAATTATCGGCCAAGTATGTAAAACACTAAATGACATTCGTATATTGATTATCTTAAGTCCTGCAAATTTACGCAGTCTCAGTGACAGATGAAGGCATTATAGCCGCATGTCATTGAAATATAACTACCCCTGCGACAAAAAAGCATTGTGAATCTCGAAAAGGGCTAAAAGACATGCGGGCTAAGATAGGGAAAGACATGGAGCGATAAGAAAAGAGGGAATAAATGTGCATGGTGGATAAACGGGCAGGATAGAATGTGTGTTTGTGTGTGTAGATGAAAATCCAGTGTGAATAATGACGCGGTGACATCAGTGCCAACTAGACGGGAGGAGGCAAGAAAAAGCGAGGTGACTCGAGAGAAGACATTATTCGTCGGCGGCGGCGGCGGCGAGCCGATGCATCATCATCCGCGCTACGGGTGGGCGGGGCTCGCTGGGAGCGCACGCGGGAGGCGGCTCAGCATTTAGGAAAAACACGGCAACAGGATTAAGTGTCTGGAGTGCGCCGTTACATATTTTATCGGGGGACATTGGGGGACTCTGAGGAAGAGGGAACGGCTTGTGTTGGAATTACAGGCTAAAAAAAAAGAAAAAGAAAGTCAAGCTCAAAATTCTGAGAACCGCTTAGATTTCCATCCGCGAAAAATGCGTTCTTTTCTGAATTGCAACATAAATGAAAAACGTATCACATTTTTTAATGCTGTGGTGTCGGTGGACTCTATGCAACACAGATGTGAAGTAGTTGGACCCCAAATCCAAATGTGAAACAAAAATTGGCCGAATGTGTTATTCTTGTGAAGTTACTGGTCTCATGCAACACAAAAGTGAAGCAGTTCTCCATTCCAAAATCAACCCTTAAAGACGATGTCAAGTCGGTGCGCTCCATGCAACACAAAAGTGAAGCAGTATCAATCAAAAGAGAAAGAAAAACTGATCAAATTATTATTCTTATCAAGTCCACGGACTTGATGGAATACAGATGTGAAGCTGCTGCATAATCCAAAATCACAATTTGATGGAAGAAAAATAGATCAAATGTGTTTTTTCCCTTTGAAATTGTTGGACACCATGCAACACAGACATCAAGCAGTTCTCTATTATAAAATAAAACCAGAAAGAAAAAATGCTTAGCTGTGTCATTCCTGTCCTGTCATTGGATTCAGATGTGAAGCAGTCGCCTATTCCAAATCAAAATGTGCAACAAAATCTTTCTGTGAAGTTGATTGACTCCATGCAACAGAGATATCAAGCAGTTAATTATTCCAAATCGAAACACAATTGAAGATGGCGTAATACAGGTGTAAAGCAGCTCAGTACATCAAATGAAAAAATGAAAGCAGAATGGATCAGATGGTATTCATGTAATGATGGTACAACACATCATAGAGAACTGCTTCACATCTGTATTACATGGAGTACATCAACTTCACATGAATAACTCATTGCATCACTTTTTCAATTTCATGGTTTGATTTGGAATAGAATGTGCAGAATGTGTTCCCAATGCACTTTTGTGCATGAATATAAACACAGAACTGCTTCACATCCATGTTGCATGGCGTGCACCAAATGTCACAATAGCATATTTGATCCTTATTTGCGTTCATGTTTTGATTTAGAATAGAGAAATTCAAAATCACTTCTGTGATACTTTGAGTTGACCTATTTCACAAGACTAACACATTGGAAGAATTGCTTCACGTCTGTGTTGCATGATGTCCACCAACTTTCACAGCAACAACAAATTTGATGGCATTTTCTTTCATGTTTTGATTTGAAATAGAATGAGCAGCCATTCATATCGCCGTGCAAGTTACAACAAACTGCTTCACATCTGTGTTGCATGTCATCCAAATGAGCTATTGTAACGATTTTGAGCTTTACTCTATTTATTGTTTTTTCTTTAAACGCCACTATTATTCTCAACACAAGCGTATGATCAACACCACTTACACGAACGCTCACAAACTGGCGCGTGGCCATACACTCACAAATAAATACACTCACCTCCTCACATTCCCATATGTAAACACACCTACATGGAAAAACACAGCATAAACACACACACACACACACACTAGTTGCGCAAACACAGATGCCAACACAGATGCCCCGAGGCGCGCTTGTAAGCAAACAAAGGCAGTCATTCCACCACCTAAATGCGTGCCACAGCGAGTGGAGATAAAGTGGCAGATGTGAGGACAAACATTAAGACAAATGCGTCACGGCGCATTACACAAAGCGTACAAACAAAGCGAAAGGAAAACAAGGCACGCACGCGGCAGGAAGAGGACAAAAGTCCCTACCATGAAGAACGTCATGGTGCTCCCCCCGTGGATGGTCCCGTACTCGATGTTGGTCTGGTCGGCCAAGTCGTCGGGGGACTCGATGGGGACCTCCATCCTCTGCACGGTCAGGAAGGCGGCCAGGTTGGCCGTGTAGGACGAGATGATGATGAGGGTGAACGCCCACCTGGAACACGGCCGTCAAAATGGCTCATTTGCTCTCTTTGGGAAGTCTTCAGTAAGGTTTCAAAGCTAACATGGCGAAGCGACATTTAGCTGTTATGCTGCATTGTAAACCAGCCCTAATGATAAATGCTTTTAAATCCAGGTTTTAAAAAACTCTATTTCTTTCCTCAATCCGTTGATTAAAGCCTTGTAGGCATTTCAGAAAGCAAGGGTTGGGGTGTGTGGGGGTATCGGGGTGCGCACACAGACATGAACGATCAGCTAAATATTCCTGTGAGCATTTATTTAACCGTTAGTCTTGAATCTCGGGAAAAGAAGTGAGCCGCACGTCATCTAAATGACTAAATCTATATGATCTGCTCTCACAATCTAATCTGGTTCCTCGAGTTTGTTTGGAGGATTTGTGGATTAATAATTCATGTTACGGGAAGAGGAACAATCCTTTAATATCCCACAAGGGGAAATTAGATTTTACACTCCGTTTATAATTTACATGTCATCAAAATGCACACGTTTAATCAGAGGACTAATGAGATGCACCCTGGTAGACGCCAGAGTGAGCACCCTCGTCTGAGTCAGTTTGTTACTTTTGGTCTATCTTGAAATGACTTGCCCCCTATCAAAAGCATTCATGACTACTAACTACCTAACTCTCTTAACTTACACTTTTCAAACCTGGCTTGAAGTTAGTTAGTCAAATCAGGTTTCTAATTATTAGTCGAACTTAATAATAATAATAATAACGCATGATATTTATATAGCGCTTTTCTAGACACTCAAAAACGCTTTACAGAGGAATGGATACATTATTCATGCACTCACACATTCACACTGCGGTGGCGGTAAGCAATTTAAGCAGCCACAGCTGCCCTGAGCCAGGCTGACGAAAACGTGGCTGCCAGTGTGCGCCTACGGCCCCTCCCACCACCACCACCACCAAACATTCGCACCTTCCATACACCAGTGTGAGTAGCACTGGAGGCAATGTGTGTCAAGTGCCTTGCCCAAGGACACAACGACACACGGCTTGGGGAGAGCGGGGATCGAACAGTCGACCTTCTGGTTACTGAGCGACCGTCTCTACACCCTGAGCCACGGCCGCCACTTACTTGACCTCTACCAATAAAAAAAACATTCATGAGTGATATTGCTAGCTAACATGTATGACACCGAGATTAGCAAGTACTGTAGCTAGTCACTCAGTCTATTAGCTTTGCTTCAACTTGAACTGTCTTTTCGCGTATTTAACACATCCATGACTAACTCTAGTAAGTAACTTATGAGTTTGCAAACCTCTCAGACACCAGTATTAAGTAATTAAATGCAAAGCTAATATTGCCTGTTTATCAATTATGGCTGCCTCATGTAAAAAGCGTGATAAAGTTAGCTTTAGCCAACTGTCTTGCTAGCAAGTTAGTTTCTTGGTTAGTTAGGGTTTCAAATCAGCTTTCTAGTAAGTAGTCAGTCACTCAGTTAGTTAAGGTCTACCTTGAACTTACTAAACACAAACAAAACACATCCATGTCTAGACAGCTAAGACTTATGACACCAGGATAAGCAAATACTGTAGCTATTAGTCAGTCAGTTAGCTTTGCTTCATCTTGAACTTTCGCGATGCTAAAAGCTAATATTGCCTGTTATATAGCTAGGTCGTTAGTTAGTTAGCAGAATAATACAAAAACATTGACTCACACTCAACTTTGTAGATTACTTTGGCCTTGGACCAAGCAAGTGAGCTTACATTTTGGCATAAATCCAGATAAATGTGCAAGTGAATCATGTTTTCAATTCAATTACATTTTAGTAAAAAAAAAACAAAAAAACTAACTTATACCAATAGCCCCAAAACATCACAACAACAAAGCATCCATCCATGCCAACAAATAAATAATAAATTAATATTTAATTAGACGTCACAAGATGACAGCTATACTGTAAAGCTCTTTTCATTGAACAACATCCCAAGGTCTAAACCAACCCCCGTTGTTAACATCCGTTTGCGCGGCGCCAAGTGCGACGACTCACCACACGCCACTGACGCATCTGGTGGACAAGGCCCTGGGCATTATTTCGGATCCCTGCTGCATGAAGCCGCCGACGGGGAACCACAAGCTGTTGCCCAACGTGTACTGGTTCTCAAGCATGTCGCGCCGCTCTCGCAGACACGGGTGAGGGTTATACCACTCGTAAGGGCTCAGCCTGGTAGAGAGAAGACAAGTCACTCCAGGAATCCGGCGTTTGATCGATAGACGCAGCGAGGCCAAATGTGCCAGCAAGTGACCCGTGCTAATATAATGCAGTGAGCGACCTTGCGGCCAGGAAGAGCACGCAGCTCACAGCCAGGTAGGCCAGCAGCATGAAGAGCCAGACGGCCGGCGAGAACGGGTCCAGGAAGGAGAAGTAACCCGGCTTACGACCCTGAAGAGGAAATGGATCAGCGTGGGACAGACAGACGGGAAGGTACAAAATGAGGTCACGTCGCAGCAGTTTTGAGAGAAAACTCCCAGCATGCAACGCAGCGGGGTGCAACCATATTCTACGCCTCCATCCATACTTGCTCTGGTTCACAATTTCTACTGCCCAGAAGCTCATTAGCAACGTAAAGCTGTTAAGTCAGAGCGCTACACAGTGTGTGACTATTTAGGACTAATTACACTAGCAATAGCAAAACACTCAACAATGGAATTTGATTATTCCACAGGGACCATAAAGGATGAAAAAAAAAAAGTTATGTATCGGCACAATTGGCAAGACAAAAAAAAAGAACAAAAAACAAAAAAGGCGAAATGCTATTTAAGTCATAATGAGTCGTGCACTCGAGTCTCGACATGGCAGAAGCACAGCTACGAAGTGGGCGCTGGGAGACCAAATTGTCACTACACATCTCCCCATAGACAACTTGTGCCGTGCCGGCTCGCCTAGACTGGTGAAGTCCTGTCTGCCAAATCCGTTCAGCGAGACTTCCGCTGTTACAAAAACGACGATCTGCCGGTAATTGCACCACAGCGCTGATGCGCTGTCTATGAAAATAGAAACGGCAAATTACAAAAAAAATCTAATATACTATAATATTATAACCTCCAAAAAACCCCACATAATGTACAAGACAAAAACGTGCTTATATTAGAAAATGAAATAAATAAAACAAGTTTAAATTATGAATTATATCCTTGTCATATTGTGACTTTTTTTCATGTCTTGTTATTCCAGTTCAACTCTACTAAAATCAAGACGACATCACCAACATTTATATGCAGGAAGAACCTAACAGACATACTTTTGTTGGACATTTTACAACTTCAAATTCAAAAGGAGGGCAGAGGAGACACCATTTTGAGATCCCAAGTAATGTTACCAAAACGTAAAATCTGTATGGGATGTAAAACGGTGAGCTGTGTTCTGGTTTCACAAATGATGTATTTCATTCTCTCATGGCCTGTAATCTTTCAAAAGGCTTAAAAGTGTGCCCAAGAAAAAAAAAAAAGGCCAAATAAAATCCGGGATGGCATGTGCCCCGAAAAACATCCTTACCAGATTAACCCTGTACAGGATGCTGATCCCCAAGGTCATAAAGGGCTTGGAAAAGTCGATAACTTTCTCCCGCTCCGACGTGATGGTGAAGCCCGCCACGGCCAGGTCGGCTTTCTGCGGGGACGGATGAAAATAGATCAAATACGGAGGATGGAGAGCGGCGGATGGATGAGAAGAAAGAGAGAGAGAGAGAGAGAGAGAGGGAAAAAAATCAAAGCAATACAAGTGTTCAGGTGGTTGCGAAAAATAGAACCGCACGCTCTCCATTCTGCTCAAATGCACTTGAAGAGACATTTGGAATGAAAAAAAAAGAGATACAAATGCTTCCCTCTCCTCATTCTATCCATCAACTAAATGAGGCTAATTGCGAGGAAGCACAGGCTTGGCAGGTCTTTCCACCTGTGTAGCCCCCCCCCCCTCGCATGCCCGCCCCCTCCCTTCCTCCATTAGAAGCTAATTGATGAACATGGGCCGCTAATTAGAGCCGAGTGATCAGGCAATAGTGGTGGCGGTTGATGGTAGAGCGCGGAGAGCCGGCGGGAGCACCAAAGTGGCAGACCCCACAAGGGGACAGCAGTCTGGTAATTGAAGTGTACCGTATGGTAATTAAGCAGAGCAGTGGGGGGGCTGTCACAAGCCTGCCTTGGCCACCCCAAAAATGGCTGTCACAGAGAGGGGGAGAAAAAAAAAAGACGACACGGGCAATTTTGGCCCCATTTAAGTGCTGACTTTGAGGGAACTATTAAGTTAAAAGTTTCCGATTCAGGTGAACTCCACAGATGGGCGATGCGAAACGCGTAGATTTTTATCGCATCATGTGGTCAGAGCTTGGCCGCAAAGTTTGATGATTCACCACGAAATACAAAACGCTTCTAAATCCGCTCCTTAAGCTACAAGGTTGACCAAAAGTGCAAAGAAAGAAGAAAGTGCCACTCCGAGGAGATCCATCCATCACATTCCATAACCTGTCCCCGTGCCATCTAGTTATTATATGACACTTATTCCAGAATCTTGGTAGACAGCCCAGGCACAGACAGACACATTTGTTTTGTTATCCAGTTTGCTGCAATTCTACACTCGCTGCGCTGCATAACAATGATGCTGTTCCCAAAATTTATAGCTCGTTCCATAGCTTTATTTATAGCTATTGTAAAACTGCTTTGCAAATCCAAACAGAGGCTGACCATCCCCATTTGGAGCTTCCGCTATACAAGGACTCACTCACCCTGTTTATGAGCTCCCCGACCATGCCCGTCCAGGAACCGTTGGGCTCGGGGGCTCCGTACAGCCCATCGTCCACCAGCTTGATTTTGAAGGAGAACTTGAGGATGTCCGCTAGTTCCCTCAGCATGTCCACGCAGAAGCCCTCGTACTGCTCGTTGCCCTGCAAGACCTGGTAGTTGTCCTTGCGCATCACGTACGGGTTTTCCTGAATGGAAAGACAAGAAAGGCAATGTGGGCGAGTTGCATCCAACTGGGGAATGGCAAAATAGTCATCATAATTAAGTTAGATGGGTGAGACCTTTCATTTTGGAAAGATAGAAACGCTGTGATGAAAGGCCTTTCATTCGGATGCAGAGAGTTTTTAACTGCCGCGGTATAGCGCCAACTACTGCCTAGGAGGACATACTCAATGTCAGGTTTATTTTCAGTGGCTAGTATCAGCAGCCACCAACACTTTTCGGTACCTTAAAATAAACTCCTACTTGTGGTTCAAAGTGGGAAACTCTAAGTCCAGAAAGTAAAAACCCTGCTACAGTTTGACTTTAGCCCCAGGTGCTGGCTAGCGAGCTCCCTTGCTAGCTCCCGGGTGCTCGTTTACCTGCTAGGGAGCTAGCTAGCTAGCACAAGGTGCTAAAGTCAAATTGTGGCAGGGTTTTTACTTTCTGGACTTGAATTTGCCACCTCTGCTGTGATTATTGTGATATTATCTGTTTAAATGTGTTACTCCACCGTTTCAAAAATGTTCAAATGCTTCTAAAATGGCAACTATCGACGTTAATGTTCGCATTTTAATGGTGTTGCATTGTATGTTAGCATTAAGCTAAGATGACTTTCCGAAGGCAAAGCGAGGTCGTGTATTGTATATTCGTGTTCTGGTGATAATTTTATCTGTCCCCTGAACACGACCAATATAGAAAACAAAAACAAAAAAAGAAAACAAATATCCTCGACAATATTGTCACCGATCAGCATAAAACTGTAGATGAGGCGGTATTTAGTTTACTCGCATGTCCATAAAAATGATCAAGAGCCCATGCCCTGAATTCCACAGGAAGTCAGCCATTTTGGTTTGAAGCTGCCATTTTGGGGTGAATTCTAGGGTACCAAATCATGTGACCAGTTACAGCTGCTGGAATCACGCACTTCCCGTAAACATTATTGCTCGTGCGGTGTCTGACAGGCCTCCTACACTTGTGCTACTTGTCAGCGTGTATGCACAACAAAGTCAAATCAATGGTAGTTTGTGATTATTTGACTCCTAGACTAAAATAAAACAAAGTTTATTTAAAGGAGGAAAGCCGCGACTTTAACACAGTCGCACACAAATGCTCTTTGTTGTGTGGCGTCTGCGTCTCATCATCATGTCAAACTCCTTTGGGCTTGTTTTTTCCCCCCGTCTTGTTTTGAATGACTGCAGGTTCCTTGGCAGATTCGTTCCCTCTTCAACTTGCACTTGGGAATGGTTTTGTGTAATCCTCCAGAGAGACAGAAACGGGAGCGTGTGGAAGCTCACACGTCGCATTACAGTCGCTTCCAAATACAAAAATCCTAACTTCTTTTTGGTACATTTAACCCCAAAAAGTTACTTTCTAGGCTTGAGATGCTACAGTCTTTATCTACTAGCGGAATGATTGATTCTCACACGAGTGTTCATAGTATACTGAAATGTTTTTTTTCTCCAAATGCCATGAATTAATTTTCTTCATAGTTCATTCAACTATATCTTCACAATTCATTGACAATTTGGCTTTTTAATTGGCACAGACAGGTTGTAGGAATGATAACAGAATATTTTATACTTGCTCATAAACAATTCCAGGAAGCCACAATCTGATTTTTGGAAGCCCGAGGACAATCAAAACATGGAGGGAGGATATTGCCCTAAAAAGAAACTCCCAAAGGTACAACGTGACGTTCGTTTCTGCTGCCATAGTGTCTCAAATCATCTTTCGCCATAGAAATGAACGGAAATGCCATTAATTCGTTCCAGCCTCCCCAAAAACACAACATAATATCTGTTACATGAAGGGTTATAACAATGTGACACCAATGCTATTCATTAGCCTGTCAATGGTGTTTTGTATTGTTTGTTAGCAATAAGCTAATTGGTCTGGACTAAAGAAAAGCTGTATTTTTGTTGTAAATATACAATTTACAATTTATCTTGTATTTATGAACTGAGAGTGGCAATTTTCCAATTTTTGCCAAGTGAAGGCACAAAAAAAAAACGTCAAAATGACAACTAAAAATATATATATATCAAAAATAATAAATACAACTTTATTCTTTTTTTTTTTTTTTTTTTTAATCTATGACCATTTCTTGTAATATTTTTCGAACCCAGAACCTCCTGACTGAGTAGCAGATGTGTTAAACCACCAGATACCATATGATTCAAAATATGCATTTGTAAGCCTAAGGGCCCCCCCCCCCCTCCCCTCCCACCTGCACACTACAACCACAATAGCAGACTCCTTGCAACTACTCACATCGTCCTCAAGTGACCCTGACAAAAGCTTTTTTTCCCCCGTTTCTTTTTAAGCTATAGGGCCAATGAATCTGATGATGTGGTGTGCATTTGCAGAATACGGCTGCTGCATAACACATTTGCATCTCTTTCCCATGAGATCCTCCCAGTCTGACTCAACTCCAATAGCCAATTAGCCTTTTGGTTTTTTTCTTCTGTTTTTTTCCAAGGAAAGAAAATGGCAGGGCTGATGCATTCTGGCTGCAGATGCAAGCTAGAACAAAAAATCATTTGCATTCCAAACAGGTAGACACAGTACAAAAAAAAAGAAGAAAAAAAAAAGAAGCTTTTCCACTGTGGGAGGACAAGCTGCTTGAGAACACGTAGCAAACCAAGGACAAAAGCTAGCATCAACATTATAATGAAATAATTTTAGGTGTGTGTGTGTGTGTGTGTGTGTGTTTTCCCCAAGTACAGTATTCTCAACACGCAGCCAACTTCACACTCTGAATCGGGGGCGAGAGGTACCAGTGGGAATGCTAGGAATTCATCTGAACGAGTAACTCTAGCGCAGAGCGTAAAGGACGCACACTGCAGTGGCAAACGTCACCGAGGTAGCTGCACCCTGTCAAAATTGCGACTCCCCGGCGAGAGCTGTTGAAAGTCCGCTTACTTTCGTGATCACAGTGCTTTGTAAGCACCTTACAAAACACCCTATCAAAGCACTATAGTCTGCCACGCATCACAAGTGCAAGTCAAAGCTTTCCAGGGAGCATTTTTGATTTAATGCAGCAACAGCAAGACATCTTGTTTTTTTGTTTTTGTTTAACCCACGCCCACTTCAAACTCTGGTAGATTATTTTTCTTTTATGCAATGCGCTATTGCTAAGGACCATGCATTGGCACGAGTGAGCATATGCCCGTGTAAAATGTGCCAAATCTGCGCGGCGTGGTGGTTGGATTGCGTGAATGGAGTCTCATCAGTCACAAGGAAGAAGCAATTTCACAATGTATTGTGTTAACAAACAGCCAGGAGCCCCAGAAATGAGTGAAAGAACTGTACTTAGCCTAGTCACACACAGCTGTGGGGTGGCATTGTAATCCTTAGCATGGTGGTATTGGTCAGACTCAGCGCCGAGCATAACGTTCATCTACATGTTCAGGTGGAAGACCAGCACAACATACAGATCACAAGCCTGGTCACACACTGCTGCGGGATGGCAGTACATTCCTCAACATGGTTGCGTTGGTTTAAAGAGAAAGCCCACAAGTGTTCGGTGGCATTTAGAGAAGAAACTTTCATCCTTCTTCATTCCAAAATATGGAGGTAGTCACTCAAAAACAACATTGTGGGGCGAGCATTGTATTTTGTAGGTCCTTGATCCTTGGCAGAATCGAGACTCAGAACTGAGTATAACGTTCACACACATGTTCAGGTGGAAGGCCAACAGAGAGCCACAACATACAGGTCATGAACCTGGTCACACACTGTTGCGGGATGGCATTACATTAATTTAGGGAATACATTTTTCATTCCATCCTTCTTTAATCCCAAAATATGCTGGTAAAGAACAACACAGTAATTCCTTCTCCCAATTGTCGTGATAGGGTCTGATAGACAACTCTGTGGGCTGACTGTTGTCATTTTAGAGTGAGATTGCTGTTTTTGATCAAAACTTGAGCGAGCTGTTTGCGCTGGAGTGACCAACACAGCTAGATTGGTCGACTTGCGACCACTCCAGAAGTTGAATGCCATCCCGCAGCTGGGTGTGGCCAATATGTTATGACCTCCATCATGGTTCTTCATTTCTGTGTTGAAATTCCTGCCAAAATGTAGTGTTTCTTCCTTGTCAGTTTAAAAAAATTATTGTAAAGATTTTTTTTCGTTGACAACACTCAATCAACCCTTACAGAGTTGTTGTGTCAGAGATTTCCTCCATTTTGGTAGGGTTAGGGTTAACACTTTTTTAAGTGTTGTCGGTGCTCGAGTGAACAACACAAGCATATCGGTCAACTTGCGACGACTCCTGAATTGGAATATGATCCCACAGCACGTGACCACACTCTTGTGGCTGCGCTTCTTTCACACGCCACTGAGGCTCTGGAGCGTTAATGGCAAAACTGTTTCTTGTTTGAGAACACCAAAACTAAAGTCGATGACAACAGCAGAATAATCTGACAAAGGCAGCGAAGATTTGGCACGTTTGCACAAATTGGCCATCATTTGTGAGGGAAATCAAACGGCTTTGCAATAGTATGGAACATTCTGGCAAGAAAACCGATTACAGCGGACAATAAAGATAGCAAACACACATTTCTTCAGCTGCTTATAAAACGAGGGCTCGTTTATGAAAGCGCATACTATTTGGTTGTGTGTGCGCTCTTGACTTTTCATATCCGTTGTACTTGACACGATGTGGGCGGACTGAGGTGTTGAATGTACCGTCACTATTCTATTCCCGTAAACAGTTCTCAGTATTTGCAGTTGTCTGAACTGGCATTTACGCGGCTTTCGTTCCACTCAAAGTGAGTGAGGGAGGCGAGGAAGGGCAGTTGCAGTGGCCGATGGAAACACATTGTGTGACACAGCATTAAGAGCATATATGAGATTTTTAAATGGTCTGTGACAAAATTACAACGCATTCAATTAGATTAGATGTTGTATGGAAATTGAACTGTATATAAATAGTTGGGTCTCTGGTGTGCTTTCCCATTCATTAAAGATATTAAATAACAAAGCCGCCTCGTTCCGAAAATGTTTTCGTGAGTGAGGCTTTTCCGCCCGCGCGTTGCAAGCAAGGCTGGGTGAAGATCCAACGCCACTTTCAAGCAACGTCAGCGCTGCCACACTCCACAGAAGCACGATCATGCCAAAGCCAAAAGGTAAGCAAAACTGCGGCGTGAGTGCAGATTAGCATTTTTGTATCCAGTGTCACATGCACAGATGCATCACATGTGTCAACTCAAGGTCGGGGGTGGGAGCGGGAACGGGGGGGGGGGGGGGGTGTCTTGCCCGCCACATCATTTTATGTGGCCTGCAAATGCAAATGATGTGCATTGGCTTCATGTTTTTTTTTTCTAAAAATGCCAACAAAATTGTAAATCAATGAAATAGTAAAATATTACATTTTAAAATAAAACTTATCATAATAAAACAGATTCTAAAGTTTTTACTCTGATTTCAAAATGACAGTAGTTATTCATCAATTTCTTGTAGTTATGCAATAGGAGGTGATCATTCATTTGGAAGGAAAGGAAACCACCACGACGACACAAATGAGTTGGACACCCGTGCACGACACTAATTGACAAGTGCGGTTCAGTGGTGCAGTCGCGAAGTTCTGCCTCTGTGAGTGAAAATACAATCAATGCGTTTACGCCTGTCTTTCCTCACACTCCAGGCTAGTAGTAGCTTCTTGCCCCCCCCCCCAAGTGGTCATGGTAACCAACACTATAAGGAGCAGGAGGGGATGAGCAGTGGCACATTTGCAGGAGATAGAACCGCCCCCTCAAAACAGGTTGCTTTTTAGCGAGGCCAGTATTCCAGTTTGTTCCCCACATCCAGTAAATAATCACAGCAATAGAAATATGCTGGGTTATTGCTACGTCAATATTGTCACTTCCTCGAGCGATGAGTGAAAAGCAGCATCCAAGGACGCAAGAGATAAACACACGCACACACAAGGCACACTGTGACCTCCATCTCGTGTTGATGCACCCCGAAGGAAGGTGCGACCTTACCAAAATGGTGGTGACAATGAGGGTCTTGTTGGCGAGCGTCTCCGACACGTTAATATCCAGACTGGTGGAGTTCATCGCAAGGGTGTTGTTGGAGTACCAGATTCCAATCTAAGCAGAAGGAAAAATTAAATTAAGATAGAAAATGTCCTCCAAGCTTCATGACAAAAACGATGCTAGCCTTGGAGAATTAAGATTCAATTGTATAGAAGGTTATATCCACAGTATCAATGTCACACGATTAAATAAAAGGAAGCAAAAAAAGGAGACGTTAAGATAGACTAACTCTAACCCAAAGTACAAATACTTACTAACATCACAATTGCTCAGGTAACAACCAATCACGACTCATCTATTTTCAGCCATGTGATGTTTGCTAGCTGAGCTGTGATTGGTCATTACTAGTGTAGTGCCCCCCCCCCAAAAAATCGATTCTCATAAGAATCGTGATTCTCATTTTGTATGATTCAGAATCGATTTTAAATGTCCCAAAATTGATTTTATTTCATGTATTTTATACTGTCTTGCCCTTGTTTGTATGCACCTTTGTTGGGAGCGCTGTTCATGTTGTACACGATTTGGCCACTTAGGGGCAGTGTGGTTCCGCGCGTTCTGATACACTGTTAAGTTATAGCCACATTAGAGAGTAGAAGGAAAAAGTCATGATCAAGTTATTCCAATAAAAGTTGTTTTTTGGCAGCGTTGCAAGAGCATTTGCCGGTGAGAAATGTTAAGATGCTTCTCTGTATACATTCCTGAAGCGTTTTGTATGAAAAGCCGTTCTTTTGAGTAATTAAAGTGCCACGAGTAGCGCGCTAATTAGCATTAGCGAGTCAGACTGGAGTAGATCATGACGATTCTTTGCACATCTGTAAATTGAAGCACAAATCATTGCCAAACAAAAATCGTTCTCAATCGAAAATCGATTCCGAATTGAATCGCAGACCCAAAAATCGGAATCCTGAGACAGTCAAAGATTCCCACCCCTAGTCATTACCTGAGCCCCGAGCAACTGTGATGTCATTTTCAGTCGACAGCAAGTGGCAAAATGGCCGCCCCCTGAAGTAAATGCGATGTGTTGTGCCAGCCTAAAAAGCTTCTGGCACAAATTCCCCCCCCCTGCTGTTATTATGTCCCCACTACGTAATCCTCCATCTTCTTCTGCGTGACCAGCACACACTCACAGCCAACTACGTGGCTCTCTAAGGTGGCCACGCCAGCGCACTGTACAAACGTTGTGGTGTAAATCTTGTAGAATGTTTAAACATCATTAGTAGCCTACATTAAGTCTATTGGGCTATTAAACAGAGAACCTTTGCTATGCTAACCACTTTGTTAGCCATCATATACAGTACCCACGTCCTTAATTGAGCCCAATGGGGGCCTCCGCCAAACATGCGCCTCTGCGGCATTCTTTCATTATAAACACATCAAGTCACGGGCGGGAATGTATTTTTCTTCACTAGCGTCTTTCAGCGTATTTCACTTTTATGTGACACTAAAGTCACTTAAGTACATAAGTGTGCCATTACATTCTAACTGGCGTGCAATGGCGGCGAACAAAAGCTATTGTTTTCGCGGTACATCAGCCAATCGTGCAACGACTCCTGGCGGGAAAAAAAAAGAAAGTTTTTCTTTTTCCTCATCACACTCTGACATTTTATCCCGGCGTCGAGCTGAAGCGTTAATTATAACAAGTGAGACGCCAAATTAAAGAACAGCGGCGTTTTATCGGCTGGCATTTGGCGCTAAACGCGGGGGCGCCTCGTAAATGAGCGGCGCCATCGAGGGGGGGGGGGGGGGGGTTGGGGGCGTTCACGAGAGAGCGAGAACGAGAGAGAGAGTGGTCTCATCCAGTCAATAAAGCGTGCACCCGTGTGTGCGCTCGGGCTTCATTTAATCCCATTTTTGAAAGGACACGGCTGGTCGGTTTGGTGGCAACGTGTGGCTTGACAAATATATTTTTGCAGATCAACACGTTCAACAAAAACAAGCTCGTTCATTGAAGGTCACGGGGACGGACACAAAATACATAAATAAACATTCAAACGAGTAGGGGAGTGTGTGATAATGCTGATTCTGATTTATTACGCAGCCCTGAACGCAGCACCAGCTCATCCTCGGCTCCCTAAAGTCATTAGTGAAATGAAGAAAGTGCAGGGAATTGTTACAAAAGCGTTGCATGATAAAAATCCCCTCAACGTAATGAAATCGCCTTCGCAATGGCCTTTTGTCCACACAGAAGTGAGCCACTTCAAAGGCAAACCCAAAATTGCTTCCTTTTCTTCATTGTTATTATTCTTAGGCCAAATATATTGCCACATTTTACAGGCACCATCATACTGGTAAATATTTATGTCTGGTAGGAGCCGCGGGCGTCCTTTGGAATTTTCTGAAAATTCCGCCCCTGGAGCCAGTTTGACTTCCCAACAAGAAATTTAGGAAACGTGTCAACCATGAGGAGACCCACAAAACGTCTCAGAAATCCTTACGCGAGTAGACACAGGCAGGGGTGAGTTTAGGATCAGAGGTTTATGGGTGCTGAGCTCCCGGCCAGGCAAGATCAATTTCACCGTTTTGTCTTTTTTTTTTTTTAACACAAATGTACCCCATCCTTTTTTCTGAATTGACAGTAGCACCTTGGCTTTAAAATTAACACGGATTTCAAAACAAGTGATTTTGAAATGAATGTATAGGGCGGCCCACCGGGAATTGTCCTGCTCTTCCAAATGGTCCAGTCCGGATCCCACACTATTTACAACGTGGAGCAACGAAGTTTCCAAAGGGTTAGCCAACGATCAACTAAATCCGACTATCAAAAATTGAAGAAGAACAAGAAAAGGTAATTTCTAAAAAAGAAGAGACGGAATGTTTTTTTGTTTTTTTTCATCATTGAGCTCCTCAACATGTCTTGAACGCACAGAGAAAGTTGCGGTGCTCAAGAAATCAGACGTCGTGAGTGACGACGCAACGAGACATGCTGAGGAATATGCAAATGAGCAGAGAGACGAGAGGGAGGACAAGGTCACCAATCTTGTTCACGTTCTGATGAACCGTTATCGTTCTCAACTCTTATCAATAAAGATTGGGTGGATTGGATTGCTTTCACTTTTTATTGTTAAATACTTGAAAGCCTTTTTTGTAGAATACTTGATGCGGCCCAGACAATTTCATTGAACTATTATCCCCATTTCAGTTTTCCATAGTAGGCCTATCCTCTTTTATTTTTTTATTTGAATTTTTTGTAGATGGCCGAAACGGCCCTTTGAGTATTTAAAGTTGTCGACCGCTGCACGTTTACCATCTGAAAGCATATTTCAATAAAGTCAACATAAAGCAACTCCTGTAGCATTTTGCAAAGTACGCAGGTGACCTGCAAATGGCCGCCAAAGAGCCGGCGGGGCACAGTGACCCGACGGCGGCGTGACAAAAAAAAAAAAAAACGCAGCCGACTGCTGACCTCTTTGTGGCCTCCTCGGTGCTTCTCCAGGATCCGCAGGGTGTAGTTGGTCCTCTGACCTTTGCTGTTGAACTCCACGTGGCCCGTCAGGCCGTCGTACTCCACCTGGCACAGACGAGACCATGACGTACCACAGGAAGCCAAAACCAAGAGCACGTCATTCATGTGAGCGGTGACGCGGCATTAAGGGAAAATGGTATCATCATGGTGTTTTGAATTTTATATTTAATACAGAGCAGTGATATAATTGAAAAATGAATGGAAATTAAAGATGGGAGAGAGCAACATTTTCGCACTGGATTTTTTTTCTCTTATTATGAAATAATTTACTTTCAAGAGGGCAGCCGGAATTGCGAGTACCGATACCATGAAATAAGGCCATGTATCGGCCCAATACTGATACCTGGTATCGGTACTTACCCATCTCAAATTTTTCCATTAGTCAATGTGGTAAAATGCTTGTTCTTCCTGAATTCTGTCTGGTGGCACCACAAAAATATGTATTTTTAAGCAATTTTAGGTGCCTTTAAATTTCTCATTGGCTACAGAACTTAAATGCAAATCAACATTTGTTTCTGATATTTTGTCATTGGCCAAGTACAAAAATGATCGCTAAATTCTGCCAAGCAAAATGTGGCTAAATGTGGCACGATCAATTATTTTTTAAAAAAACCTTACATTAATGTACATTTTAAATAAATCTGAAAAATGACTGTACAATTTAAGCAGATAAATATTTTGGCACAAATAATGCTTGCACTGCCTGAATTCTGTCTAGCAACGTGGTGAAAAGTGTAATATAACCAGGAAAATATTACTTTAAGAATTAATAAAATAAAATACAAAATTTAAAATATATATAAAATAAAAACAAATAATAAATACAAAATATTTTAAAAATGCATTGAAGCAAAGTAGAAATGCAGTATAAATAAATTACTGAACATGGTTTATGGCATATTCCCCTCAATTGTTTCCATGAGGCCCAAATGAAAGGTGTTGTCTGAATTCTGCCCAGCAACAGGAAGGCCTACTGTGACTAGACCATGAATTTTTATTTTTAGAAGCAATTATTTTGCTCTACAACAGCTTGCTGTGTTCACTAGAGAACTCAAATTGCATTTCAGTTGTTATACTGGACTGACTGTAAATGAAAAACTTCGATTGGTTTTGCCGGTATGTGGTCTTACTTTCTCCATACGAAAACCCCACAAATGGCTGCAAATGCAGACATCAGCGTGAATATCAGTGTTTCAATTCACTCGGGTAAACAAGGCATTGCGTTCGTAATGGCAGCTTAATACGAGCATCAATATTTGGCTCCAGTACATCAATAGCTTATCAAGGGAAGAATTATCATGATGGAGTATCGATATTTGGTCCCGTCCTTTGAGAGTGAAAAAGCAAAGAGTGAACAGAGAGCGAGCGCCAGACACGGATCGGCGGCTTCAATTCAACCAGGGGCGCGTGCGAGATGAGATTTAGCGGCGTATGAACTTCAACGGCCGGGAAATGTACCAGGAACGTCCAGGATGGAGCTCGTCGTGATGTTGACTAACATGGACAGATGTCTGGCCGGTGGGGAGGAGCCAATGAGGGACGGCGCCCGGGCTGCTTTGACAACACGCCGTTGATCTCGCACACGCACACACACACGCACACACAAGGCCGAGGCCACATGCAACATGAGATGTGGATGATAATGAAGCTGCCATTCATTCTCATTAATCAGCCGGTATGAGACAAGCGGTCACAAATCATAATAACCATGACAGCATGCAACATCTCCTCTCCAGGATTTCATGGCAAATGTACAAAAAAAAAAAGATTTAGCTACTACATGACTATTTTCCCATCAGGAATACTCTCCACCAACATGGCGGACATGCTGCGTTGAAACCATTATTTTTTGGTCTTGCAAAACAACAACAACATGCATTTTTCAAATGGACACACAACGTTGTGGAGCAACCACATACATGTCAGAGTCTACTGGGCATGCCTCGAAATTCCACCATGCAATTCATTTTAGAGATCTGATCTGCTACTTTTTCGGTTAGCGACAACATTAAATGAATCCAATGTTTAATGAACGCATAATTAATTTAATTTAATACATTCACTTTGGATTAACTTCATTCAATTATGTGTTGAAAATTGAAGCAATTGTTTAAAAATTGGTCAACTATTCAGTTTGTAATCTTAAATTGGTTCAACAATTCTGTAGGTCATTTGGGGAAAGATTAGGAACCATTGAAGTAGATGGACTGGGTTGTTTTTCTGTGAAAGTTTGGGAAGCTCTGAACTAGACCGATTAGGTGGTTTTGGGAATGAATTGGAACTGCTGAAAAAGACAGATTGGGTCGTTGTGGGAAAAGTTGTGAACAAGTGAAACAGGCAGTCGGCCACTTTAGGAGAAGGGCTGGGGGGGAAAAAATGATGCAGACAGATGAGGTGATTTGGGGAAAGGTTGGGACGTCGTGAAATAGTCCGATTGCGTCATGTTGGGAAAGGTTAGAAGCAACGAAATCGACAGACGGGGTCATTTCGGGAAAGGTTGACAACCACTAAAATCGAAAGACGTGAACTGTTCCGTTCACTCCGCTCTGACCAAAACGGTCAAAATACTCCAAAATCATTTTTTTCTATGTATATCTGTATTTTATTTTATTTTTTTTACATTTTTTTGAAGTTCTATGATGTGCAGTGCATTGATTTTCACATCAAATCCCACAAAATCTCCCGCCACAGAGGCTCTTTGGCGCGATCCGCGTGAAGCAACTCCCACACGTATGATACAAGAGTTCACACGGCACACGGGTGTGCGTACCATGCGCAGGTAGTTCATAAGGCTGGTCCCGTGTTGCCAGATCTGAGGCGAGGTACAGCTCAGCGGCTTCACTCCGATTTCCTGACTGCGGTTGAGTTCCCTCACCGCCCCCACCACCACGTGCACCGCATCGAACATCAGCGCTGACGACAGCTGCACAAGCCAGAGCGGGAAAGGGAAGACGGGGGATGGGGTTTGAGGTGGGGGGGGGGGGGGGGTGAATGGAGGGGAATACAGATTGGTATATCAAAAGTCATTACATACAAGTAAAAGACACTACGTGTTGTGGAATGTGTGAGTGTGTGCGGAGAAGGGGGGGGGGGGGCGCCAACTCTGTCGGAATGTTGAAGATGGTGCCTGAGGGGGCAAAAACTTTGACTAGTATGAAAATAGTATGAACTGAATATGAATTTTTGTGTTGAAAATAGCTCAAGAACAAACGTATTTAAAGTGTTGCTCTCTCTTAAGAAGACTGCGGCTCGGACAAACTAACAATAAGTGAAAATCACAAGGTCAGATACATTTGAGCATATTTTGTTAAAAATGGATCCGTGTATTGATTTGGTGCAGAATGAATTGTGTCGTCTGTATGGCTTTATTTCCTTCCATAAAACTGCTTAGTCAGCTCATTGCTTTATTTATTACGTCACTCATGGCTCTAAGACCTTTGAAAAAGAGTTTGGAAAGATGACATAGTAATGGTCATTTGCGTTGATAAACTTTGAAAGGCTTTCAACAATTTTAATCTGTGATTTTTTTCCCACGCATTTAAGTAGTGATTGACAGGGTTTTAATTGATTTGGATTTTTCATCGTAGTTAGTTTTTATTTTGTCGTCTTTTTTATTTTTGTATTTTTTGTTAATTTTTTTAAATAAATGGTTTGTTTTGTTTTTTATTACCGGTAGTTTTTGTTGTTTTTGTTGTTTTAATATATGGAGTGTTTGTCTAGTGTGAGAGAACAACAAACAAACAAAAGGTCACCAAGTATCGTGTAATAAAATAAACAGCAATACCAAAATAAATACGGTACATTTAAAATGAACTCGGAAAGTTCATGTACTGTATGTTATTATTGACAAAGATGAAAAACGAAGGACATTTATGCTATAGTTAATTTTATAGATGTACATTGTAGTTTCAGTTTCCGTTTTTTCTGAAGCATTTTTTTTTAAATTGTATTTAGTGCTGTCAAAGTTAAAGCGTTAACTCATTGATTAATCAGGAAAAAATTATCGCATTAATCATGGATTCATTTTGACTGCAGATGATCCGAAAGAATTAACACATAACAGGTGTTTTTCAAATTTGGCGGGCAAAAAATGTTGATTAAAAAGCCTTTTTAATTAAGTGATTAATCACGATTAGTCAAAATTCTAAGATGTGATTATTCTGATTAAAAAATGTAATCGTTTCACAGCTCTAATTTATTTAAAAATATTTTAGTCTTTATTAACTAACTTGGCGATTGAGCACAATTTTGAGGTAGTGTTATTTGGACGCACAACAGCGTATGCTAGCAATATATGTGAAAACACCAAGACGAAGATCTACAGAGTTTATAGCATGAATCCATTTTTCAAACTGACTGACCGCCGGGCCGGGGTACGACAGGTCGCAGCCCTCGTTCCACGACAGGTTGAGACTTCGGATGAACTCCAGGTAGAAGGGGTGCGTGATGTTGAACATGGAGAAGCCCACCACGTTGGACTGCTCGTCCACGATGTCGTCCAGCCTCATGAGCGGGAAGTCCTGCGAGAAGCCAGCGACAGTTGAAAAGCGACGCGTTGACAGAGCGTCAACAGTGTTGCGGTGGAGGGACAAAATAGAGTGCAGGGTGAAGTGTGATTGAGGAAGTGACAGCATCTAATCTAAGAAGACGCCTGACAACAAGGAGAAGGACAAGAGTAGCAATTGAGTGAGACAACAACTCCGCTTGCTTTCTCATACTGTGTTATTATATTTTTAAGCACTAGCTTTGTTATTTGAATGGCCGAGTCATTGTGCTTGTAACCGGGCAAATGTTGCGTATTGAATAGTAGTTTAAAATGGGAATTGAAAAGGTAAATTCAAAATTAGGGGTGTCAGGCCATTATAATTTTTAATTGTAATCGTTAACTCATGATTAATCCCAAATTTTACATGTGTTCTAAATGTACAATAAAATATATTTTTTCATACTCTTGTTGAAATAAACTAATATAAATAGGGCTGCATCTTTTAGTCATTGATACAGTAATTTCATAATAATTCATAAAATTGAGTTAAAATTAAAAAGATGTACTGTACTGTAAAAAAAAACGAGTGTGATATTGATTTGTGTTGGTCATTTTTCTGCCACTAGATGGCATAATTGCATTTATAAGACGTTGGTGACAGCTCAGTGCATTTTTCTTTTCATATTAAGAGCAATCTAATCTTTAGCGTGAAGTAACTTGTGAAATTCTTCAATTCACATTTTTTTAATTGTAAAATACAACTTGAACTGAGTCTCCACAAATATATGCATTATTATTTAATTTATTACTGCTAAATTCTCACATGGGCGTGTCTGCTGCGTTGCGACTGGAATTCCCCCAGTTCAGGATTTCCAAGTATGGGCGGTCCATAATTGTGTTGTTGTTGTTTTTTTATTAGTGACGTTAAAGGAACTTTAAATAACCTCAAAATTAACATACTGGCACCCCTATTAAAAATACATCAAAACGTAATCAAAATTCTAACCCCTCATGCTTTTTTTAATATGTTTTTTAATCACTTTTGATAATTAAGAAGTACTGTGACATCAATGGAACAGTCCAACACTCAAAATCACAACAGCACTGCTAAAAAAAACAAAAAAAAAACAACGCCTGAACATTTTCAGTTGAGAAAGTTTAGTGACCCTGGAACAAATCGTAATGCGAACAAACTGGAGGTTGACCAGCATCCGTAACAGATCTGCCTTTTGAAGTTTATCTTTGGAGGCTTGACGGCGAACGGTCGTCATAGCTTTGCATCTTAATAGTGACTTTTGCACAGCGCCGCATGTAAACATCTAAATAGCATGTGAGGCACGTACGGAGGGCGGACGAGGGAGGGGATGAAAACAGGCAGCGGAGTGAAGGCTGCATGAAGCGACACATTAATCGAAATGCTAAAGAAGGGGGAGGCGCCAGCGCCGGCGCGGCTTTGCTCGTCCTCTGCACTGTCTCACCCTTTTCCCCAAAGCGTGCTTTGCATCGTTTTATCTCTTTTGATGTGCTCGTAAAGGGTCTCGGAGTTCGAAAAGAATAGCCTTTACTGTCCTTGTGGTGAAATTGGAATGGAAACCCAAAAAAGGACAATGAAAATGAAAGCAATGTCAAAAATGCAGTGGGAACAAGAAGAAAAACAGAAATCATAAAGAATGAATAAAATGAAATGCGATGGTTCGGTGCAGGGCAATCGCTGGTGCTCTTGTAATCTTACACTCTTGCAAGCATTGCTAATATATTTTGCGTTTGTAAACATGATGGCAATATTGCACTTGTTCAATTGTACATGTCAAAATTGCACTTGGGGTATTGCCCTTGTAACACGATAAGAGCTAATACGAATAATGCGTTCGGGAGTTATTACACTTGACTTCAAGTCTCTGTAAAGATAAAATAAATAAGGCTTCTCATTTTGGCATACAGCAAAGGAAAGTGTTGCTAACATTCAAGCCAAAGTCTATTAAATGAGGCTTCCATTGTCTTTGCCCTGAATACACTGAAGCCATTACCTTTGTGCGCCGTGAAAATATATCCACTATTAGCCTTTGGTGGCTGGACTGCATTCCACACGGCAACAACAAGGCACTCTAAAGCAGCTACAGCAACGCAAGGTCCCGGTTTACACACACTGGCTGTCAAGTGGGACTTTTAAAAAGAATATATTCCGCTTTTGTCTTTCTCTGCATGACATGTGTGCACTTGTGGGAGACAACGAGGCGCTCTAAATCCGTCAGCCAGTGCAAAGAACTGCTCCAATGTTTTCCTGTCCAAAAAAAATCTCTTTCTCTGTGTGACAACGAGGCACTAACGCAGCCATGCCAGCTGACTGTTTGAAGGGATGACGCATATTCGGGGTGTAAACAAAGCTATGCTAATCATAATACAAGTAGGAATCAACCTAAGTAAAAAGAAACATTTATAATTGTAAAGAATGAAGAGATTTTTTTTGTCACTGTGCTTTTTTAGATAAGATTTGAATTAATGAGATGTTGATCGCAGGATGCAAAAGGGTCTCAGCTGTCTGCCATAACTCCAACTTGCTCTTAGCTAGCAAATCGCAACGACATTGAAAATGATATTATCTAGTAAAGCAAGCTCAACAAAATGTTGCTTTTGTACATTGACTTGTTCCTGCTTGTATCGTGAGTGCATTGAATACGGTTTTGGATGAAATCCTGACTGGATGGCATGATAAATACTGACTTTTCGATTATGCTGAAAGATGTGTGCACTTATGGCCGCTCGTTAGTGAAATGTTGCGTCACCCTGGTTGCCCCACTGAAAGATTTGTAGCCACGCCCCTGCCGCCCTCTTCTAGCAAATCAGAAAAACTGAAAACAGTTGAATGCAACAAGTGAAAGTTTCAAATATATATAAATCCACTTAACAGGGTCTTTAAGTGAGTTATTTTTAGGCCGTGAAAGTCTTCAGCTCACCCAATCGCGAGGCAAATGAGGACAAGCGCCGTGGAAAACAGACGGACGCATGAAAAAAACAAAAGCTGCTCTCTTACCATAGTAGTGAGGATGTACTTGTAGAACGGTGATGTCATCCCCAGCTCTGACGCCTGCGGCACAAAAGGGAAGAACAGACAGTGACACAGAGACAGGTGGGTGAGAAGAGGAGAGATCGGGGCAACAGGAAGTCATGTTGTTGGCGGGAGAGGATGAGGAGGAGGAAGCGTACGTTAATCATTATTTCACATCACGGGAAACATACGACTTCGCCCCAAATCCCCCCCCCAAGGGCGCAACGGCTCTCCTGTGCACCCGGAGTGAGTCCTCACGGAGCTCCGGAGCAATTCCCGCTCGGAAGCGTTGTGTGTCCACGTGAGGACGTCCCGTTGTCGTTACTGTCCCTCACATGGGCCCCGCAGGGAGCCTGCCGAGGTAAAAATAGACCTCCGTTGGCTTACTGGGGCAGGCGTGTCGCCCGTGGAAGTTTGCAGGCAATTGAAAAGTTGGACAATTCTATGGATAATAAGCTCACTTGAGGATCTGGCATCCCGACTAAAAACACACACACAGAAACACGCACATACATACAAACAAAAGGGGAAATGAAACTACTCTCACAGTCTTGTTGTGTGTACCAGATAAGCTTTACGCACTCTACGGGCACCCAAAGGAGCTGTTATGACAACCCGTGTCAAAATGCTCTGAAAATTGTCAGTAAAATGTTATGAATAAACACTTGCCCCCCCCCCCCAAAAAAAAATCATCAGATTAAGTGCTTACACAACATGGAGCGGGAAAAAAAAGAAAAAGAAGAAAGCTACAAGGGCTGATGATCAGGCCGTTGGATGGAGTCATTTTTCATTGTCACCCACATACGCTGCTGTTGGCCACAGCCCACACCAAGACACTCCCACAGACTTGCTGACATCACATCCCCACCTCTCAAATACACATGCATGCACAGTACACAGACACTTGAAAAAGTTCAGTAATTTGTACACATTTTATGCTCATAATTGTTTTTATGTCTTCAAATATGTTTACAATGACTTTAAAAGTGTGGTAAAGAATGGGTTCGACTATACAAACGTGTATGAAGCTCCTCTACTCACATCAGCTTAGTTCCATGGCAACAAGATGCCACAAGATGGTGGCAGAGCATTTCATGGAGCTCCTCATATAATTTCAACATAGTTCTTTGGCAGCCAGATGCCACAAAATTGCGGCAAAGCATTACATGGAGCTCCTCAATTTACTTCAACATAGTTTTTGGGCAGCCAAGTGCCACAAAATGGCGGCAAAGCACTACATGAAACTCCTCAACTCGCATCAACATAGTCCGTTGACACCAAGATTCCACAAAATGGCAGAAAATCACTTTATAAAGCTTATTTCAACATAGTTCTTTGGCAGCCAAATGCCACAAAATGGCGGCAAAGCACTACATGAAGCTCCTCAACTCAAACATAGTCCATTGGCATCAAGATGCCACAAAACGGCGGCATAGCACTACATGACGCTCCTCAATTTACTTCAACATAGTTTTTGGGCAGCCAAGTGCCACAAAATGGCGGCAAAGCACTACATGAAACTCCTCAACTCGCATCAACATAGTCCGTTGACACCAAGATTCCACAAAATGGCAGAAAATCACTTCATAAAGCTTATTTCAACATAGTTTTTTGGCAGCAAAATGTCACAAAATGGCGGCAAAGCACTACATGAAGCTCCTCAACTCAAACATAGTCCCTTGGCATCAAGATGCCACAAAACGGCGGCATAGCACTACATGAAGCTCCTTAACTCACATCAACATATAGTTCTTTGGCAGCAAAATGTCACAAAATGGCGGCAAAGCATCCCACCTCAAGAAACATCAACACAGTTCCTTGGCAACAAGCTGGTACCTTAGCAACCCTTTTCTTGCTTTGGCCTGAGTACAATATGTTTTTAGCCTCTTTTTTATACCCGATTTTCTATTTTGATGTTTAAAAGCAGTGCAGTGTGTGCGTGCGTCCTCTCTGACCTTCTTGAGGATGAGGTAGGACACGGAGGCGTTGGCGTCGATGATGATGGTGGCGACTTTGTCGTCGCGGATCTCCTTCAGCAGCGGGGTCGGGTCCAGGTTGTCATCCAGCATCCTGACTGACAGCGTCTCGCGGGAGATGAGGAAGCGCCGCACCAGTTCCTCCAATCTCAGCAGGCCTGAGGCAGAGCGACACGGCGTGTCAGGCTGCATATCAATGTCTCTATCAGCGCACGCCAGGCAGACTGCTGGCTGCCTCGCAGGGACCGTTCAAATGGTGAAATATCGCCCGGCTCGGGGCTTATGTGTGTTCAAACCTCCGCTCAGTAAAAATAATTGTTTGCTCGTGTCAGCACCCCAAAACATATTTGTGAGCTACCGAGAAAAATAGTCAATATTTTATTCCTCTTGAAGGATTTATTTGAGCTCAGGTACGAGTGCTCATTGTTTTATTTTGTTTTTTAGGTTTTTGCCAAGTGTAACCGTAGGGATCTGGGGTCGCCATGGCAACGGCACAAATGCCAGTGCAGGTGAGGTGAAGAAAAAAGACTAATTTAATGCGGCACATATTACCGAACTCTTGACATTTACATTTATAAAAAAAAAAAATAATAATCAAGTGTCTTGTAAATACAGGGCGCTTATGTTAATTTTTAAAACAACATTTATTATTAAAAATCAAAAGCCCTGTAATATTTGTTACATTCATTTAGCCTCATAAAATGTATGAATTAATTTGTATTCATCATGTATGAGTAAGTAAAAACACATTTTTAATCCAATGATTAATGAATTAATTAATATTTAATCAGCCATAAATACAAATAAAAAAATATGATGAAAAAGAATCACATTATTAAATTAATGCATTTTACATATTTTGTGCTAAGTTTTCCCAACCACTGTAAGTCAGTACTCTGCAATAATATAATTTGTTTTTCGCAGAGAATAAAGAATATATGTCTGTGAGTATTGCTACACGTCTGCGCTCAAATATCTGTTGCTGACAACTGTCACTTTTATTTGTGTGTTAGCATTAAGCTAGCATAAGGCATATTTGTGTGGTTGTTTTAAATAAACAAGGTGTCATTTTAAATCGGGAATGGCAGAAAACAGCAGGAAGTCTGTTATTTGCCCAATGGTTCATTATTTGCTAAATTTGAGCTTACTACCACCATAAAGCACTTGAATCTCAAATTTTTGCTTGCAAATCAAAGCAAAAATATCGTCCGAACGATGGTTCGCATCTCCCCATCTTAAGGCACCGCTGTGTTAGGAAATGCATAATGTGCACGGAAGTCCCCGCAGAGATTCAAACCCAGATCTCCTCACTGCAAGGCGGAGGCTGTAACCTCCACATCGCCGTGCTGCTTTGTGTCATGTAAAAGATTTCTGTGATATACCGCGTACAAGTCCGTCGGAGTGAAGCAGGCGTAAATGAGCCGTTCACTTGAATATCGTCAGTACAGTGAACAAAGGTTATATGATGGCAGCAGTTCCCATTTCCATTATTTCCAATGTAAGATTTTTTTTTTTTTACTGTAGTTAATCTTGGAGGAGGCCTTTAGGCTGACTGCAATTCACTGTTTGTGTCACAGCTCAATTACGCTTTTGGTTCCTCCGAGCAGCACCGTGATTATTATTTTTGAAAGGCGAATTGGAAAATGAAAGGCGAGTGTGAGAACGGAGCAGAAAGACAGAAATTTGTGCACTCGAGCTGATTCCCTCTCTTCACACGAACTTCTTGGGTTTGGGTAATGAGCATAACCGGTGGCAGTGGAGACTCACTTGACACGGCGCGTGGAGTGAGCTTTGACTGGAAAGTCGACTCTGCCGTCGCCTAATTGTAATGCTATAGCAAAGCAGCCCATAGCTATGTAAATAAGTGGCAGGGGAGGGGTTGGCGGCGTCATCATGCATCTGGATGGAGGTAGCGGATAGAGCCCTTCAGCGGGAGAAAGCCTCTGTAAGCAGAGGGGTAATCACTGAAGCAGGCCAAAACTTTAATTAGTTTGAGCAAGGAGGGGAGAAAAATCAATGCACTTTACAGCTCGCTCGCTTCCTTCACCCTGCTTGTGTCACATATTTTTCTCTGCTGTCTTTCAGCCTCTCTTCTCCCTCCTGTTCTTTTTCGCATTCAACACCTCGCCCTCTCGCCGTCCTCCACCTCATCCATCCAGTGACGACTGCTTAATGGAATTAGTCTCACCATGGCGCGTCGTTAGCCGGCCACGGCCAGAGAAAAGATGCGTCGGAAATGACCCGAAAATTCCAGACGGCTCTCGCTCACGTTTGACGGAGCGAGCGGGGATTAATTCCTGTCTGTGGCAAGGCGTGTTAAAAAGGAGCACAATGGCTCAAATGACTGTAATGGGTACTGGGGTGGCTGAGACCAATGATGAGATGATAACCATAGAACAAAAAAAAAAAAATGGGTATCAGTGATGGCAAAGGGGGGGGGGGGAGATTAGATTGGCAGAGGAAAATATGACAGAAACAGGAAATGAGAATGTGATGATGACCATAGAACAAGAAATAGCAAAAAAATACAATTGCGATGACAACCTTAGAACAGAAAAATATAGAGCAAGAAATGGCAAATTTTGAAGGCAAAAAATGGCAAAGAAAATGGAAAATTTGATGACAACGATAATAAAGGAAATAGCAATAAAAATAAATAAATTTTAAAAAAAATTGATGGTAACCATAGAACAGGAAATGGTGGGGAAAAGGTGAAATATGATTCTAACCATAGAATACGAAATGGGGAAAAGGAAAAATGAATTATAAGTAGTGTTGTTCCAACACCGGTATCGCAAGAGGTCTAGATACCGCATTAAAACAGTGGTATCGGCATAGGCAAGTACTAACAAGTAACATGCCGATACCATTATTTCCAACGCTAACATAGGACTGTAGATGCAGCATGTCGTGTCTTGCTGACATGTGATGTGTTCACTGCATGCCGAGCCAAGGTATCCTATTGGCCCTTGAATGCTCTGATCCAATGACAGGGCGGCTTTTTCATGTTGGGTATCGGAATTGGTATCGGGGGCCAAAAAACGGTATCGGAACAACACTAATTATAAGGATAATTTCATGACAACCAAAAAACAGTAAATGGTGTATGGTAAAAAATGATAACCGTAGAACAGGAAATAGCTAAAACAATTAAAAAAAAAACATAAAAACAAACAAGAAGATTTGATGACAAATGAACAAAAATAAAATGAAATTGAATATGTGATGCTAACCAGGGGACATGTCAAATGGTAAAAAGGTGATAAACCATAAAATAAGAACATTTGGAAGGAAATGGCAAAAAAGGAAAATGTTATGATAACTGTGGAACAGGAAATAGGCAGAGAAAAGTTGGAAATACAACCATAGAACAATAAATTGGCCCTTAAAAATTAATATGCTGCTAACCATACAGGAAACGGGTACTATTGATGGCTCCAGGAAGAAAACGTGTCGACTACGAATCAACAGAAAAGTTCAAATGACAAGCCGTCATCGCAATGTCAGCTTTGATCTAATTTGAAGACACTCGCTGTCGTTTGTCGGCGCGAGGACGATTAATGTCCGTCGTCGGCGTAAATAACAGCCTCCTGCCAAAAAAGGAGCCCCGCCCCCTCTAGCTCAAATGACTCAAATGTCAGCTCAACAAACGGCCAAAGACACTCTCATTCAAAGTGACACCCCGCAGTGGACATAAACAACACAAACACACACACCAACAAAATGGATGACGGCCATCTAACCACACCCCCGAATGCTTCTCAGCCAATCACAGTGCACGTGTCGACAAACAGCCCAACCACATTCACATTCAAAATTATGGACAATTTAGAGGCTGCAAAAAACCTAACATGCTACGTGAAACCCTTGCGAACATCTGGGATTCAAACCCAGAACATGTGACTGCAAGGCAAACGTAACAACCATTAGTTCACCGTCCCACCCAATGTCTATTTTCCATTCTCTACAATGCTCGTCCTCATTAGGGCCAACTGGAGCCTGACCACAACAGGATTAAGACAACTGGTTGTCTGGATCACACACACACGCACACGCACACGCACGCAACGCACGTGTGTCCCAACGCGGGGCAAAGTGAGCAACGGACCGCGCAAACAACCAACCGAATAGTGCAGCACGCAGCAGGACAATGAAAGGCGCGAGCGAGCGTCAGACTCACGGACGCCCACGCCGCGCTTGCGTGAGTGTGGAACAAGCTGACTGAATGGCAGTTAGCACCTTTCCCGCAGCCATGGCAACTGGCGCCATGGCGATAAGATAGCGCAGCCAAGTGGGTCACCGTCTTCCAGTGTGATAACCTTGTGGAGAAAAAAAAAAGAGACACATTTGAGAAAAGGGATGGAAATTGCAAAGTGTGTTCAAAAAGTGCCATCGGGATACAAAGAGAAAAAAAACACATCGGCGATATGTCGCCACAGCTTTGAAGGAGGGAAAGACCTCAGTTCAGCGAGCAGCGAGAAATTCTTTCGGAAGTCAATGAAGCGCCGGGTCCATAAGGTATCGGAAAAAGCCCCGAGGAGGCCTCGTGGCTCCGTCCATTCAATGATCGGCTCTGAGTGACGCTTTTGTTTGCGCCTTCCACAGGCCTCACCAGACTTCGGTGGGGGCCGCAACACCCGCACCACAGCGTGCGCCCTTCATCCTTTAATTCATCCGCCTCCCAATAAACCACTGCATAATCAATCAATGTGCTCTTTCGAAAAAAGAATATATAATGAACTCCGTGATGCTCTCTGAGACCCACGTTATTTTTCCCTTCACAAAAACTGCAAAGCATTCCAACATATTTTTTATTATTAGATGAGCGCAGCCTGACAAGCCTCCCAGGAGGACGTGCGCGCGAGTATAATAAATAAAAGAAAAAAAAAGCCTGCAGCGAGAGCACAACTTTATGATCGCTGTCCAAACTGTGAAAAGCAGTCAAAAACACACACACGCGAGTTTTAAAAATCAATCACATGCTGCACTGACAACAAAACTGTACGACAGTACGGCGGCCAAAGTTTTGCCTGCAAGCCTTTTAAAAGACACAATGTAATTTTTTTTCTCCTTACAGGAAATAATCCATTCCAAGGACACAGTCGCCATTATAAACCTGACTGGACAGCTGATGTTTTAAGTAACATTTTAACATAGTGAATTAATTATGTTGCTAGCTTCAACAAAAAAGCAGTGCTAGCAATATTAAGCTAGCATTAACGCGGTAAATATGTAGATGTTAGCTTAGCTTTGTGACCAGATGTCTAGCTTTTTGGGACGGTCTCAAGTTTTGTCCAACAGATGTTGCCAACCCCATTGTTTTGTCCCGATGTTATGAATTCCAGTTTTTGCATTGTGTATTGTAGTGGCACTTTTCTTTTCTTTTGTCGCTACATAAGCAGCGCATGAAAGTTTCCAACGCGTACCAACCGTAGTCGATCTTCTCACTTCAGCACCGACAACCTACAAGCAGGACGAACTAATGGAGCACAAATACTCAAATATTCTTAATACATTTACATTAAACCAAGCAACAAAAATAAAACGCCAAATGTAGTTTGGGAATTCAACTGTTAAATTCCTTCTTATTTACTTTGACATTTACAGTCTCATTCTCAACCGCATCTACCCGCTAGCAGGCGCGTTATCATCATACCGGAACTAAAAAAACAACTTCCTGCTTTTGTGTCAAAGAATCGTGGGAAATGTAGTCCTACTATCTTATTACTGTGGTTGCCGGTGTTGGTCAACGTAAGCCGAGCTTTCTGAACTGAGAAAATAGGTTCGGATATGGGGAGTGCATTCATTTGTTTAACACTGCTGAGCAGTCAACCAAGATAGCATTTAGCTTTAGCTAAAGTAATAACACAACACAACAAGATTGACATGATTGGGAGTTATCTATTGGCTATAAAGTGTACTCACATTCGGCCTTGGCACAGACCAGGCTGGCCGAGGGGTAGCTGAAGGAGCGCAGGATGGCCCCGATGGCCAGGCTCAGGTCCTCGTTGCTGGGGTACAAGGTGACGGAGGCAAAGCGGAGGTACGGCAGGCGGGGCGTCTCCTCTGGACCGATCTTCACATGCGGGATCTGTGAGTAGGAGGAGCTTACAGTCATTGATGTCAATAATGAAGACCCATTCAAGAGTCTTACAATGAAAAGAGAGATATTGGACTCGCAGCTGAAATTTTGGGTTGACCCTGAAATGCACACGAACCTTTACAGGCGAACTTAACTTTTGCCCAACTATTGAGTGTTTTGGTCCCTTTGGCAACAACTTTTTTTTTTTAAGTAGCTGAACGTTAAAACTCACAACAATTGTTCAAACCATGTTTCGACCAATGTTCGTGGTTCAATTGAAACGGTCCTCTTGATCATGACATCATGAGACCAAACTGACACCTAATCTGGTTGGTCCAAACCAAGTGATAATGTTTCAAACACCTCAATCGGAATAAACGGGAAAATTATTTTGTTCAGATTCACAAAAGTGAAATATTCCTTTTGCTAACACAATTAGAAGTCAATTTTTCATCATGTAAATGAAATGATATCAGGCTGCACTCAATTTAAACAAATAATATATTGAAAGGGAGCAATAGCAATGGAAACACCAACAGTGTATAAATAGTAAACAAATCCCATATTTCCAAATGAACAAATGTAACATCTCACAAAATACATACATCATGCCCAAAGATGTATGTTGTAAAATGAACCGAGTCATCAATTTCTGTAGGCGTAAAGAGCAGGATTGAAGAGTGTTTTGGCATTAAATAATCGTCAGCAAAAAGCAGGATGAGCTGAAACCACTGACCTGAATATATAACTGGATAGCCGATAGTCCATACACGCCCGCGCAAGCCGTTGAAGTCACACGGCGGCCATCTTGCTCATCCCATCTCGCGAGCAGACTACTGTATAAACTATACGGTATACGTACAGATGAGACATATACGGTTCCTCAGATCCCAATATTAGCTTTGGCAGAGGCATCTTTTGTTGAATTACAGCTATAATTCTTTCTAAAGTTTCCTCCTGTAAACATCATTAAGCATATCATTTATTTAAGGCAAGTTGTAAAATGTCTGAAGTACTCTTGTTTGTGTTTAACAAATTTTAAACATCATAAATCATGCTGTTTCTACTAAGTACTGTCTCAAATGTTCTCCAATTTTGATACTGTAAATGTATAGGATCATATGCCGAGAAACGTTTCTTGGGAGGAGCAATATGGCGGCCTCAAGGCTTCAAAAGACTTCATCCAGTCATATATACAGATCAGTGGCTGAAACATTGAACTTCCTGCTTTCAATCTTCTTGTTTTGTCAAATTTACAGTGCGAAACTAACTAGTGTTCTGCCATCTAGTGGTCGGCAGTGGAATTACACCCAAGCTAAATAGGGAGGCAGAACAAAATTGTATTTTTATTGATTGAAATGGGATTCATTCAAAAGTTTAAAGAAGTTCACCTGTAAAGGCTAAAATGCATTTTACGCTCATTCTGAAATTTCACCCCAAAGGCGAATTTTCCCAACTTTTCGTGAGTAGTGTAAAACTTGACGTGACAAACTCACTCACCTCTTTCTCGCCGCATATGTGACTGACAGTGGAGCCGGAGGCGGGGCTGGACGCAGGGCCGATCACCGAAACGACACCTTTGGGTAGAATCTGGCACACTGAGGGAAAAAAATAAAAGTCCAAATCAAATAAACAGTATAGGATTCATACGCAGATGGTGCATTCAAGCGGAGTTTGGGTTTTTGAGTTCATCCCCTTGATCCCATTGCAGCAGCGAAATCCGACTGGCTGTAATCTGATTTCTTTGAGAGGAGAATCGCCCCCGAGGACAACAGCAGCCAGCCAAAGTGTTGCCTGCTGTTGCTGTTGCTACTTGAATTGATTTGCACTATTATAACTAACAACACAAGAAAATACACTGACTGAGCACACCAGTAATGAGATCCGACACAGGAGCGGTATCACAAAGCTTGTTTTACAGAGAGGTATCTAATTAACAATGGAACTATTAGTGTTTTCATTCATTCAGATACATGAGAGAAGCAACATTAGAAAAACCTCTCAGTAGGATGGAGCCAAAGTGAAACAATTAATTTCTCATCTCCTCAAATAGTAGCCCTCCCTTTAATACAGTAAATGTGTGGGCTCAATACATTAATCCTTTGTAATATGGTGTTTCATAAAATGTATTTAGACAATGTATCATATTACCATAAAAATGGATTTCTACGGATAAATGCCTTCCTCCTAATAAGCCCTCATTTAGCTTGCAAGCTTAGCCTTTAGAAGGGCAAACTATCTGATGGAAACCTCTTAATATGGTAAAGCTGAATGGAGATCAAAAAGCATCAAATTTCCTCAAATAATGGTTTCAATAGACTTTTTACTTCAGTTAATATCATATTTTATAGTCATTCAATAGTCCCCAAAAATATTTTTATGTCTGCAATACTATTATGTCATTGGGTTTGTACAAAATAAATGCCTTTCTCTTAATAAATGCCTTTTACCTTATTTAGCTCCATGAGACTTAAGATATTACCACCTGCCAGAATAGTGACACTATTAAAGTCACACATAAAGTCATTTACACAAACTGAATACCTCCCTCTTAATAAACACCTTTACCTATTTTTGCTTTATGAGAGTGGTAAGTCAGCGCCTGTCAGAATGATGCTGCTGAAAGTAAAATAATGTGTCAGATGTCACGTCGCAGAATACAGCATAATAGATTAAGTGCCTTCACCCGAATAGATTCCAAGCCATAATTATTTGTTTTTCTTTTTCCAAAATGCATTTTTTCTTCATTAGGAAAATGTTTTTTGTACAAAAACACTTTACCTCTAAAAGGCAAATTTTAAATAAACTTCATTGGCCTCTAGCTTGAGCGAGGCATTCATTTGTCTGAAGATATCCCAGTGCATGCATTTTGTTATAAAAATGCATTTATGCAAATAAATGTCTCACTTCTGATAAACACCTTACCACTAATAAGAGACTGAAACTTTCTACGATTAACTAAATCAAATCTCTTGGAACTCATGGAACAAAAGACACATCTATTTTGCGAAGGTGTTTATTTGTATTAAGTGGATGTTACGGCACACGCATTTTTATTATTAAAAAAAATGCATTTGTAAAAATGAATGCCTACCTCAAGATAAACAATGCCCCCCTTACACACTCCTGGTACTCCTAATACTTGTGTCAATAAACTCGACTGGCCACTGATGAAAAAATGGATGCGGATGATGCACGCGTATTTTTATTAGTAGAAAATGATTTTGTACAAATAAAGGCCTCATCCCTGATAAATGCCCGTCCTCTTAGAAGAACAAATTCTCTGTTGGTAGCAGGTATTTACTAGTCTGATGATGACCCACCACAATTTCTGAAATAAATTTGCATAATGAAATATTTCCCTGCTAATAAAAGCCTTACCCTTAAGAGAGCCCCCTTACTCTTTGCAATTGAAACGAATCAACTCCCTTGCATTCAAGATAAGAACCTGACATGTCTGGCGTTAAATGAAGACTTGAATGCCTCCCTCCGTTTTCCCAGCATGCCAAGTGGAAGAATTGGCAGTGAAAAAAGCGTATTGAGCAGCATGTGCCGTGCCCATCGATCAACGGCAGTAGCGCTCTCGCTCACACGTCCGCCTGACAAACACAATTAAAAGGAACACCCCCATGCGGAGAAAGAGCAACATCTGCTGCTGCCCCCCCGTCCTCAACAAGCAGCAATTCAGCATCCGCGTTACACTTGAAAACTGCTTTGCCATCCAAAACAGATTTGTCTTCTTATTTGGAGATCACTTTCTGACCTGCGTCGCCTCACCTCGGGCGGGCAGAGGGAATCGAGAGCAAAACAACAACAACAACAACTAAAAATCAATGGCCGACAAATTGTCCTGTCCGGCTTCTTGAGAATAAGAGTCAGGAAGGAGGGGGAAAAAACAAAAATAAGCTCTCCGGCTTCTCAGAGACACGAATAGTGCACACACTTGAATTTGATCACTGAGACAAACCTGTGGGTCAACAAGCGCTCTCATCTCGTGAGACGAGACAAAGAACACTGTAAGGGGAGTCAAAAGAGCGAGGGGGAAAGTTGAAGTCAAGCTTACAAACAGGATTGTTTCTCCACATGAATGGACGTGGCTCGCTGAGAATTCTGTGGCTTTTTCTACAAAATCAAACAAAATGTCAATGGATTTGAAATACCCTACTACTAGAACTACATTGAACTTTTTAGTACAATTTTACTATTTAGACATTGTTAAATGTTCAATCTGTGCATACGTTTACAGTGACTTGCTGCAATAGTTATTTTATTTTTATTTTTATTTTTTATCACTTTGGCATACTACACACTATTGTATTTTAACTCATTCACTCGCAGCCATTTTCACTGAAGCAACCCCCTTCGCTCCCGGCTGTTTTACTGGATTTTGACTGATTTTGCAAGGCCCACAGAATATTGTGTTCTATTGCTATAAAAACATGAAAAGGAAGATTAGAGTCTCTTCTTTCATCAGGAAAAAAAAGTATATTTCTATCTGTTTCCAGTTCGCAGCAATTAACATTAGAATATAGCTAAGTTTCATCATTATTCACAAATCTGATTAAAACGTGCGGGGAAACAGCTTTTTGCAACATGGCCCTGGTTGATCTTGTATACTCTGCTGCCACCTGCTGACCGTTTTTGTAATAACTACCATTGCTTCATGCATGCCCTTCAGTTCAGAGGCTGCATCAAAGCCCTCTGTATGCGCTAACATAAAAAAAATACATCTTTGGGAGCATGGTAATATTTAAAATAGAACGCATTTATACATTTTTGGGAGCAATTGAGTTAATTTTGGTCATAGGCATTGGCCAATTACCGGTTTGACGGTTTACCATGGCTTTGAAAAGTCAACATTTCATGAACCGCTAATACTGGCTGCCGCTGGTAAATGTTGGGAGACTTCTAATCAGGGCGCAATATTGAATCATATATTTGAATAAACCTCTTTGAATTTAATTGTCTCCAATGAACTTGTATTTTCTCCTTGTCGGCGAGCACAGACGAGAGGGGTGAGCAGTTACACAGAGAAGAGGAGGAGGGAGGGAGCAAGACGAAAGACACCTTGCAAACATGGCCACCGTTTTGCTCTGCTGATTAATGTGCATTGTGCTGAAAAAAACAAAACAAAAACAGGTCGGTTCTAAAAATAGTTCACCAGTGACGTGACACTGTGACTTGCTAAGAAGAATTACAACAGGAAAAAATATAAATATAAATTTATATATTTAAACTTTCTTCTATACCAAATATATACAGTGCTCCCTTCGTTTACTGCTGGGGTTCGATTCCAAAAAAATACCCCTAATAAATGAATTCAGCAAAGTAGTTCGATTTATGATTTATTTATTATTATTCAAACCTTCATAAATGGTATAAAATAGGTACATTACAATAAAAAAAAAAAATGCACAAAAAAAAATCCGCAAAATAGCAAAGCCGCCAAAAGTGAACCTGGTTATGGCGAAGGAACAGCATATTTTTAAATATTTATTTTAAAAATCAAATAGATTGTGTTGAATAGAATATATGTTTTTATTTACCCAACTATTTAATTAACGGTCATTTTAGAGCCGACATTTTAATAGCGTGACACTGTGATATCGCATATGGGCCCCAGCCTTGTGAAATGAAAGTTGATTTGACTTTTACTTCATTCCATGTCATAATGTGATCATCTAAGTCTGAAAAATAAACAAACAGTTAAACTAATAGCACAATAACACTGTTGATTTGTTTCCACGTTGAACTAGCATGTAAAGATTCACATTGTAGGGTCGGGGAAAAAAAAAGAAAAGAATGTGAAGCCACAGCTAATGACTTCTTCAAGAGCTTATCGCACTCTGGAGTCAGCCAGCCAAGAGTGCAATCAATGGGATGAGTTTGGAGGTGGAGGTTAAATGTGCGCTGACCTCAAAAAAACACACACCAGCTTTAAGTTTGCTCTTCTCCAGAAGCGTTGCCCGATTTGAACCACGTCACGCACAAAAGAGCTCTCGGACGACCACTTAAAAATTGTTATCTTGCAAGAAGCTGCGAAGGGTTACAAGAGTATCTTTTAAAAACCTTGGCGTTCATCAGTTGGTGATAAGACAGATTGTCTGTAAAAAAAAGGAAACGACTTGCTACTCTCTCTCGGAATGGCCGTCCTGTAAAAACAACTTTGATAGCACGGTGCAAAATGGTGATTGATTGACTTTCTTTTGACAGCAATAACTTCAATGCGTCCAGACTCTGGAGTAGCAAAGCAATCTCAAACAATGACGTCAATTTGACCAGCAACGGCACAGTTAGGAAGAGGATTTGTTGGTTGTGGCCTATTTGTGTGCGCGCGTGTACTTGTACATACTACATTGTGAGGACCAAAATACGTCTTTAACTCATTCACTGCCATTGACGGCTATAAACGTCAAAAATTCATTTGAACTATTTCTATGAGTTTAATTTTTTTTCCCACTTTTGTTGAAAATTTAGATTTTTTTTATTGTACATTTAGTTTTGTACATAAAATTTGTAATTAATCGTGAGTGAACTAGTGAAGTCATGCGATGCCCCGAATTTTTTATAATTTCTTTCTTTCTTTCTTTTAATTCATTTATTGCCGTTGAAGGCTATGGACGTCAATTAGTCAATTAGAAAATTTATTTAAAAAAATGTTTAACTTTTTTTTTTTACTTTCGTTAACAAGAGTATGAAAACCTATAATTTGTTTTATTGTACATTTAGAACATATAGAATTTGTAATTAATTGTGAGTTAACTTGTGAAGTTATGTAATTACAATCTTAAAAAAATTATATAAATTATATATAATATATATATATATAAAATAAAAATATATTTTTTTAATAATCTTTTTTTTTAAATGAATTTATGGCAGTGAATGAGTTAACCAACAGATTGAGGATATTTTTGTGAAGTAAGGACATTTTGGCCGGTCCTCGCAACTCAAGACCTCTTTTTGTAGGTCAAGACTTGGTTTTAGTGTTTAGGTTTGAATTGGGTTATGGTTGAGGTTAGGGTAAGGAATGTGGGTAAGCAATCATTTTTGATGGTTGGGGTTAGCTGAAGGGGGCTAGGAAATGCATAATGTCTATGGATGTCCTCACAATTATATAAGTACAAGTGTGTGTGTGTGTGTGTGTGTGTGTGTGTGTGTGTGTGTGCGTGTGTGTGTGTGTGTGTGTGTGTGTGTGCGCGCGCGCTTCAGACAGCCGTAGCTGTAAGACGACAAGCTCTGTGATCCAAAGACCCCACCAAAAAATTGTCTTTGGGCAAACAAGCTTGTCAGAGTCTCCTGCCCGTCGGTCAAGGACACACAAACGCACACAAACAAACGCACACAAACAAACACACGTCCGCGTGCGCATATGTACGCAAGCCTTCTCATGCACAAGTCGACATTTTGCCGCTGGCTGGTGGCAGGGTCAGAGAGCGACAGCATCACAATGGGAGCGAGGGAGTCTCGGGCCTGTACTTTTCATCCGCTATATCAAAAAAGCATTTTATGGAGCCGCATCGGGCACAGCGGTGGTCCGAAGCAGCTGTTCCTGCAGGCCGCTGGTCCGCTGCTTTTAATGAGACCGGCTCGGCGGCTCATTGGCGGTCTCCGCTGCACATGTAAACTCATCAGCATAAGCTCATAAAAGAAAATAATGGTGCGCTTTCAAAGCTCAGAGTGTCATTTGCACCCGCCCCCCCCCCCTTTTTTTTTCTTAACGAAATGAAGGGAAGAGAGGCTGTAGTAAACAAGCCGGTACTAATAAGGACGATGTTTTTGACCACTTCCCAACGCTGCCTTATCAGCTTCAGTTCAGGTCACAATTCATTGAGTGATCATCGAAGTGATTTCCGATGATATGCGACATGAATGGCTGAGCTCGCCGGCTTGACAGATCAAATCATGACATGCTCCTTTATGGCGCTCGAGCAGCCACAAATTTCATTGAATCGTTTTTAAATTTTGTTCTTATTCTTAACCAAAGCAAGAACGTTACTGATTTTAAATAATGGCACAAATGAATGTAAATGTGGTTGAAGGTGAAATGATGACATCGCGTCGTGCCGCGCCCGCTCGAGCAACAGACAAAATTCTGTTCTCAATTTTTCCCGAAGTCTTTATGGATTACCGTTTTAGCTCAAGGTAAACGCGAATATTATTGAATAATGTCCTGCAGCAAAGCACAAATTTGACTGATTTCAAAGAAAGACACAAGGTGATATCAAGTCAAACATGCTCTTTAACAGCACTCGAGCAACCACAAATTTTATTCTCAGTATCTGCCAGGGCCCCAACACTGCAAAATTGGCAGTGTTAATTCAACACCTAGAGAGTTAAATTTGACACCTTAAAAGTGTCTATATTAGGCCACACTAAATATAGTTATAAGAACACTTTTTAAAGTGTTTACACTGAGATAGGATTAAAACAACTCTGATTGTAGTTTAAATTTAATATTAGTCAACACCGGTCAGTGTTGATTTTCCACTAGTGTGTGGTGATTACTCTTTGTAGATACTAGTTAAATCTCTTCAGAGTTAATAAGACACTAGGTGATCAACTTTGTAAAATAACACCAATTAACTCAAAATTAACTCAAACTTAAATTAAATGTTTCAAAATTTTACTTCAACTCCCCAAAATTTAACTTTTTGCTGTGAACTTTCCGAATTCTGCTTTATCAAAGCAAAAAAGTTACAGATTTTAAATAATGGCACAAGATGATGTAAATTAACTCAAATGTCAAATCCTAACATGTCTCTTTACGGCGCTCGAGCAGCCACAAATTTTATTCCAGGCGCTCCGCCCGGGCTCAATTTTCATCCATCCATTTTCTGAACTTTACAAATGTAATTTAAGTTCAACTGATCCTAAATAATGGCACAAGATGATCTTGATGTGGTCAAACGTCACACTAGAACATGTATCTTTACGGCACTCAAGCCGAAAATAATCCTTTTAAGGCTGCTACCATCCCGTTTTGTGTATTTATTTATTTTGTATTATTTCTTTAAGTGAATGAGATGAGAGCTTCACTCACTAGTGTCAGTGGTGTCATACTGGGAGTCTTTTTGTAGCTCGTAGATGTCCACCTCCACTCGAGCTCGGGCCGGGTCCTCCATCAGGCTGTTGATGTTTTCCCTGGCCAGCGACAGCGCCAGACGCTCGCCGCGCCCACACACAGACTGGTCATCCAAAATGGCCGCTAAAGACACAGAGAGAGAGGGTGAAGGACAGCTTCGTAAAAAGATGTACAATGTGTACAAAATAATAATAAAATTAAGTAATTTTTTGTTTTTATCTGTTTTTTTTGTTTCATGCTCGTTTTTAAGTTCTCAGTACTGTCGGTCTATATGGAGGTCTAAAACTGCCCAAAATAAATGACTAAATGTGAATAGAAAAACACATATAAAAAATATAATTCGAAAATTAAATACAAAAAATATATATAAATGGAAATAAAAACAATATATAACCATCCATGAATAAATAAATAAATAAAAGTAAAAATAAATACATACATAAAAAAGGAGATTCAAAAATAATAATAAAAATAAATATGACATATAAAATGTGACATATAAAAATGACAAAATACCGCCCCTTCATTTGAATATCCTTTCGACCTGACAGAGCATCTCCAGCATGAAATAAATAAAAATGTGAGAGCAGAGCATTTTTATTTATTGATTGATATTTAATTCTATTTATATATTTATTTTTGTATTTGTGTCGACATTTTTTTTTTAATATTTATTTTTATATTTTGAAACTCTTATTTTATTTTTGTATTTATTTTTACTTTGATGTATTTATTTATGGATAATCTAAATATATATTTTGTTCTTTTTATTTCCATGTAATTTGGAATTATATTTTTTTATATCCGTTTTTCTTTCTTTATTTATTCATTCATTTCTTTCTTTCTTTATTTATACATTCACTTATTTATTTTTAATTTGGGCAGTTTTGGTCCTCCATACGTCGAGAGTATCGCCTCCTGCTTGAACTTTGTTTTTGTGTTGTTGTTTTTGGTTGCCTATTTTTGTATGGAGTTGCTTCAGGCACTGATTTGTTCCCCCCAACCAGATTGAGGAATGATACTGATGGCCTGAAATAGCACCAAGGACCTGAAGTAACTCTCCTCTCTGCTCATGTTTGCGCTGACATTTTGCCAGGGTGATTACACAAGAGCAAGGTACGTTACTCGTGTTGATTCCGTTATAGAACCTGTCACATTATCTCTCAGCAACAAGTCTATAATCGCAAAAGTGGCTATTACTCTTGTTGGAGGGTCCTCGTGAAACCTAATTTAAGACCCCACTACGCTGTAGCTTAGTTAGTGAGAACACCTCAAGATGCCGAGTGGACCAATTGGCTAGTCAAACTGTTCAATTGTTTTTATTTTACGGCGCTCAAGCAGCCACAAATTTCATTCTCAGTGCTCTGCCAGGGCCCAATTTTCAACTTTCCAAATGCCTTTATTGTTATCAAAAGTCAAAGTGAAGTCATTTTAAATGAAGACACAAGATGATGTATTGAAGAGCAAGTGAAAAGTGAAATCATTACACGCCCTTTTACGGCGCTGGAGAAGCCACAAATTTCATTCTCAGTGTTTTGGCACGGCCCAATTTTCAACTTTTCCAACATCTTTATTGGTATGAAAACACAAACCTTATTGCTTTTTTTAAAAAAAAAAAGAAGAGATGATTTATAAGAGATTAAGTCAAAAGTGAAATAACTGCACAAGTTTTTACGGCACTCGAGCAGTCACAAATTTCCTTCTCGGCACTCAGCAGGACCCGGTTTTCAACGCTGCGGATTATATTGGTGTCTTTTATCAAAGCATGAAGCTAACTGATTTTACATAACAACACAAGACGATGTCGATTTGCTCCACAGTGAAATCCTGACATGTCTCTTTACAACGCCTGAACAGCAATTTTCTCTCAGAACATTTATGGATCATTTTTAAAGCGAGGTAAGTCGAGCAATTGTTTTCTTTGCAGGAAGCTCGCTGATTTGAAATAATGACACAAAATGATGTATTGTAGATTGAGTCAAAGGTGAAATAATTACATGCTTCTTTTCAGTGCTGGAGCAGCAGCATATTTTACTCTAACTGCTCTGCCGAGGCCCAATTTTCAACGTGCTGAATTCCACCCTTAATCAAAATGAGAACTTTAATGATTTTAAACAAAGATAAAAAAGATACGTGTGCAGGTAAGGGGTTGAAAGACTCACAATGTTTTGTAGTCGACCATGTGATGAAAGTCAAAGCCGATTAATCAATGAAATCAATATTAATCAGAACACTGTGTTTAGACTAGATCATATTATTGCAAAGAAAATGTGACTTTTGAGTTCCCCGTTTAAACTAGTGCTGATCACAGTAGTCCAAGTTAGCAAGGCTAACAGCTATTCTCATTCGACACCATTTATTTTTATTTTTTTTTGAATCTCAGACCAGAAGTGGTGTGGCCACATTTCACTGCTCAAGAGTGTTATAGTGCGGCGACAAAGCCAACGGCCAGCCAAGTAGTTAGTCGTCTTTTGTTTTTAAGAAAAACGGTTTTGTTTACCTTGACTGGTTTCGGCGTCAACTGCCGCCTTCCTCAGAAGCTGTCAAACTGATTTCGGAGGAAGGCGGCAGTCGACGCCGAAACCAGTCAAAGTTAACAAAACCTTTTGCCTTCAAAAACGAAAAACAAAAGACTGTATAGATTTGAAGACAAGATGAACCTTTTTAACAAAGTAGTTAGTCGTCTGCAAATCGGTCAATTGGGAGACTCGATGCCAAAAACGCGTGGTTAGACAACTTCCAACTTGAAAAATCGACGCAGGGAAGTCGACACCTTGACGAGTCAACTAATCGGTTCAAGTCCTAGTAACCTTTAATGTTGAAAAGTTTGGTTGTCAGTTATTGTTAATTCAGAATTTGACAGAAATTGTTTTTAGAAGAAGAAAAAAAACACATTGTAAGACAAAATTAAAGGTATTTTTTGTGACTCTCTGATTCTGGCTATAAAATGGACTGCAACAAATAACGTAAATAGTGGTAGACATATCTGTGTCATGGCTGCTCAGTACAAGATGGCTAAATCACAAATTATTCCAGAATATGTGAAAGTTCAGAATTTCTTGGAAAAGTTGATGCACCCCGACTTCCCTGACAGGTTATGTCATCACAAACACATCAATTGAAGGATTATTGCGAGGAAACTCACCCATGCGAACGGCGGAGAGTACGGGGGTCTGACAGAGCGAGCGCGGCGGCATGTTGGCTAGCAGCAGGAAGGACAGGAAGTGTATTGACAGCAGCAGTGCTGGCAGAGCCGGCATCTTCTACTGCTCCTCATGGAGAATGGTCTGCTGGCTGCCTGTACCACCACCTGCAGGAACGGAGGGCACATTGCACCTTAATGGACTGAGAGCTCCTTCATTCTGTTCCTATGAAGCAAACTCGGGACATTAGGATTAAATTAGGAGAACTACTTCATCGTCTTGTAATATATATAAAAGATGTCATCATATTTGGGTCTGAAAGTCATATGAGGTCATTTGCCAACACTTTCTTAACACACATACACACACACACATACTAACATCCAACATCAATAGCAACACACTACTTTCAATAACACTACAAAAAACAATAATAATGGCAATTCAATAACACTACAAAAAACGGATGGCAGTATGCATTCAAGCTTGAAGGGAAACTCCCACCAAATTGTGTGACTACAGGAGGTCCCCAAATTATATTTATAAACAATGTGCATGATAAATGTAGTTTTGCTTTTACAACATTAATAGTTAAATATGGCAAGTAAAAAAATATTTACAGGCAAGAAGTCCATTTATGTTTAAGACTCATTATTTCTGGTTGTCTTTTTTTATTTTCAATAAAAACAATCTTTATTCGTAAATGTCACTGTTAAAAATGCACTTCTGATTAAGTGGCAAAACCGGGTTGTCATTTGGATGTTAGGGAGGATTGTCAGTATCTGCTGAATGTAACTATTTAAGTAACTTACAATCTAACCTAGTGACTTTTAAAATCAAGTCATCATCAAAATAGGTCAATTACTTTTTAAAGCTACGGTAGTAATCAGTAAAACAACTTGGTTGCATTATCAATGTAACTGTGGCAGCAGTGAAAATGAGATCATTTTTTACTTTGGGAAAAAAAACTGGATTTGTTTATTGTAAACATCTGTATGCTCTTTGTACAATATTTTGTTCTTACCCATTGCTCTTGCTCTGTCAATATATTACATGTGTTTGTATCATTTAAATGTGTGCTTAAAGACCTTAAAAAATGTAAGTGGCATAAAAACATGCTTAGGGAGTATTTGAATCGGGAACTTCTACATCGTTGATTTCACTTATTGTGGGCGTCATCTGGAAACGTAACCCCTGAGATGGAGGGAGATTACTGCCGTGGTAGTTTGGCCCACTGGGGTAACACAAATGGCCCCCGGGAAGAAAAAGGTTCCCCATGGCTGATTTCAATCGTGCGCCTCGCTTTCACTATACTTGACTTTCATTGTGGCGCTCTGAAGGCGAGATTTACTGCGATGGCGGCGAGGCGGGCTTGCGGGTCTTGCACTGAAATAAGCTACGCGCCTTCCCTGGCCGAGCCCCCTGCGGCGAGTCGGTCTTTTGGAAGTGACAGGCCTCAGCCTTGAAGAGATCTCCGGAGGCAGTTCAAAGACAACAGCGCCAACAAGCGCGCACGCACGCACGCCAGAGACTCTCCAAGACAGATTCCTCACTCTTCCACTCGACGTCCCAACACGCGTTTTTCAGCAGGAACTCGCTAAGTTGGTCCGTAACACAATCACAACACAAGGGCTGCTAAGCGGGCTGCCTTCAAACCGGGCTGGTCTGTCTGGCCTCGACTGACGACATGGAGAGAAAGGATGGCGGGATGCAGGTGGAGGTGGAAGTGCAGACGGACCAGTTGAAAGAGTTGCATCACCACCACCATTTGAACCCACAAGTGGACCCTCACAAATGCATTTGGGCTGGAAGTTGAATGAAAGAATGAAAGCGCCCCAACTGCCTGGACTTTGGGTGTGTCCCTTTAAAAAATAAAATAAAAATGTGTTTACACATTGCAGCACTTTTCATACAAAGGGTGTAACTAAGTGCTATACAGATTAAAATCATTCCCACCCCCGTAAAGTCAAACAATTGAACACTGCATCAGAATATTAACAAGGGGCAAAAAATACAAAAAAATTCACAAGGAAAAATGTTGTTATACTAACCCTTCATGTGAATACCGCCTCCTCAGCCCCCATCTTTGTCAAACACTGACCCTGGGACATTGCTGTTTGTTATTTTATGTATTAATTATTTATTTATTTATTTATTTATATTTTGGTAGGGTGGAGGGGTTTGTACTCTGCAATTGACTACTGTATATTAAATAATAAACTATTTTGTTGGTTTTACATATTTGTTCCATCTTATGTATGTTAAAGGCTGTTTATGTTTTCATTTCATTTTATTCCTATTTTACATTTCTCAATTAATTTTAAATACTGTTTTTTAAGTGAATTTTGTAGATTAGTTTTTATTTTTAAGTTGTTTACATTTTATATATTTTTTTAAATGTTACTTTTAAATTACTTTTTATTACTTTTCAAATGTTCTTATAACTAAATTTGTTTTAATTTTTTATTTATGTTTTTTTTTTCATTGAATGCTATATTTTACCTTAAATATTGATTAGGTTTTAAACATTTATTTATTCATTTTGTTTAATTCTTTAGATTTATTTCTTCTTATTTAATATTTTTTGCATTTTATTTTGTGTTAATTTTTTTATGTTTTCAATTATTAAACTTGGTTTGCATTTTATATTTCATCATTTGATTTCACAGTTTGTTTTCTTTTTATTATTGTTTACAGTACTTTTAATTAAAAAAAATATTTTATTAAGTATTGGTTATAGAAAGAAAATTCAAAAAAAAAAAGAAATAAGTAATTTTCCCTATATATATATATATATATATATATATATATATATATATATATATATATATATATATATACATATATATATATATATATATATAATTTTTTTGTAAAAGCCCTTGCGAATTCAGTCACTCAAAAGGGAAATTCAGATTCTTGTGTTTCACATTGCCTTTTCTCCATGCAATATGCAAATGCCGACTCCCTTTTTTGTCCCGTATTCCAACGCTATCCTCTCCCGGATGTCAAAAAAAAGAAATAAATAAAGCCTATGTAAGCAAACCCGGCGTTAATACTAATAGCTGCGCACCATACTGTGCAGATGGCGGCGGTGGCCTCATTACGCTTTGCCCTGCTCAAAGTGAACGGAGGACAGGCCCGAGCGCGCCCGCCATCTGCACACGCGCCACACGTCGTCGAAAAAAATGGCCACTCTGTGGGAATCATTGTTTTGAGTCGATGCAGCGTGTGTAAGCATACACACATAATGAATGTGAAGTTAAGTGGAATAACATTGTCACATTTGTGGGGGGGGGGAACAACATGAGTTGCACAACTAATGATTAGTTTGGCCTCACACGGTGCGAGTGCGTGTGTGTGTGTGTGAAGGATCATAAGGTGTACCGTAAGCCGAACAATTAATTGAATAATAATTGCATTTTTTTGTTTACATAAGATTAGCTACACCCCAAAGTCTTGCCTGTGCCCAACACCCGGCGGCCATATTGGACAAAACATTAAGTACTACTACTATTACTACCAAAAATTCTATATTTTCTACATCTTCACCTCCAGCTTCAACATTTTTTGTCCGATTCAAATCATTCCAACTTCAACACGTTGAGCAAATTACAGGTCATTGAATATCATTCCACAATATTTAAATTGGAAGTTAATCTTAAACATTTCTTGACAATAATATGTTATATGTGACCTCACTAGCTTAAACATGACATTCTAATTAATATTACATTTGTGGACTACGAGTTAGGAAGGAAAATCCAGCCGTTTTTATCTATCTCAGGGGGCGGCCATTTTGCCACTTGCTGTCGACTGAAGATGTCATCACAGTTGCTCAGGTTTCAGGTAACAACCAATTATAGCTCATCTTCAGAAAACAGGTGAGCTGTGATTGGTCATTGCCTGAACCCTGAGCAACTGTGATGACATCTTCAGTCGACAGCAAGTGGCAAAATGGCCGCCCCCCTGAGATAGATAAAAAAAAACGGCTGGATTTTGCTGCTTAACTCATAATTCCACTAACGCAATATTAACCAGAACACCGTATTTAAACTAGTGGAGCTGCAGAGAACATATTATTGTAAAAACAAAACAAAAAAAACATTTGGGTTGAATTCCCCTTTAATAACATTCAGCCTTCACACACAATTTCACCAGAAATTGCATTCTCTAATGATCATTTTCATTATTGTTATGTTTTGTTTACCGCACTTTGGTCCAGCTTCGCCTGTGTCAAATGCGCTATCTAAAGAAAATAGAGATTTGAGTTGAGTTGTTGAGTTGAAATGTCAAATTTGTACCTTTACTTGAGAAATGTTGCGAAACACACCAAGTTCATTACATGCACTCGCTGCGTGACAGCGTGATGGCGTATCGATCGGGGGGCCGGTGGGGGTCCAAGCGACAGACCCTTAGGTGCGCTCAATCAAAACGACGAGGGGGAACCTATCATGAAGGAGGACTCGCGTTTGAGCCTCGTGATTGGCGAGTGGCAGATGCCGAATAAGAGGTCGCCGAGTGAGGTCTCTACGCCTTCATCAATAAACGGGGATGGAAGCGGGGCGCTGTTTCATTGTTATTGAGAGCTATTGACGGCATTAGATGGGGAAAATAACAGCATCTGTACTCCCAGGAGGAGGTTAGGGAGAGAGGGGGGGGGGTGAAGGAGGATGAGTGAGGAAAGCAAAGCCCGGGGAATTGACTGAGGACGGCGAGGGAATAGAAGAAGCAAAATTGAATGCGCGGGGTGAGGAGATTGGAAAGTGTTTGGGTGGAATGAGAGCCAGGATTGAGTTGCAGGAGACGCAGGAGGAAAAAAAAAACACGTTTACAGACACTGTGGCTGCCGCCGTGTTTACATAATTTCCACTTACGCCGCCCAGAGATGTGATCAAGCGAGACGGCAGGATGCATTGTCGTAATTTAAGCTCCCGGCAAGCGGCAGCTCCTCCTCAACCTACAGTTACAAGTTGCCGTATCGATTCATCCAAAGCTCCTCCTCTGCTATTCATCGGCAAAGATCTGCAACGCGTCCGCATCGCTTCCATCTCACGAGCCTCACAAGCCAATAGCAAAGCATATGTTCGCACGGGTGGAATTTTGTTTCTGACGCTGATATTATTGATATCCATCCATTTACTAGTCTCACTATGGTGTTCCACAAGGTTTGATTTTAGGGCCCCTGCTGATTTCATTGTATTTGCTACCCTTGGCTTCCATCTTAACTTCATTCACTCCCAGCCATTTTCCCTGACGCGATCATCCCCTTCACTGGATTTTGACTGATTTTGTAAGGCCCGCAGAATATTTTGTTCTATTGCTATAAAAACCTACCTAGAGAAAGATTAGAGTCTCTTCTTTCATCAAGAAAAAAGGATATTTCTATCTGTTTCTGTTTTGCAAAAAGTTTCATCATTATTTACAAATCTCTTTAGAACTGTGGGTAAATTAGCTATTTTCAACATGGCCCTCGTTGAACTATTTTGCTCTGCTGCCACCTGCTGGCCGTTTGTGTAATAACTACCATTTCTTCAACCATTCTCTGCAGTTGAGAGGCTGCATCAAAGGCTTCTGTATGCTCTGGCATAAAATACTACACACACAACAATAAAAAAACATATAAATACGTCTTTGATACACTTAAAACATTTAAAAGCAAATGAGTTAAAAACGTTAAGATATCCTATTGGCCCTTGATTGCTCTAAACCAAGGGCAACTTTTTCATGTTAAAAAAACAAACAAACTAGGTATCAGTACGGTACCGGCATCGGCAAAACTGCAAAACTGGAATCGGTATCGGGAGCCAAAAAAAGGTATCGGAACAACACTAGTTATGATGTTTGGCCCCAGTGGTCCTTGTACATCCAACCCCGAGCATCTAAAACCATACAACAAGGTCATTGAATCAATCGCAACTGTTTGTCTGGAAGGTCTGAGTTGGGATTTGAACCCACAACCTCAGAGGAAGACGTGCTGACCACGAGGTCACCATACAGCCAGACTCGCATAATCAGCTGTAATTGATGCAAAAATGAAGGTAGTGCATGCGTGTATCTGCGCATCGCCACACACCCACGTCATCGTTGCCACTTCTTTTATCTTGTTCTTACTCTCATGTATTCCAGACATCCAAATTAGACTTGAGGTGATTTTGGTGAGTCGGTGCAGATAAAAGTAGATTAGTAATGAGTCTATATCTCGTATATTACATCTCGTGTCAAGCCTCTGAGCCAAAGAGGAAATTATATTGTGGCAGACTGGGACACTGACAAATACTCTCTTATTGTACGCTTTGTGGATGGATGGATGGATGGATGGACAATTAGAAGATTATTTGCTGATGGATGGACGAATAGAAGGATAGAAGAAAGAATTGACAAATGGGTGGATGGGAAGGTTGCCAACGAAGGAGGAATAGATAGATGGATAGAAGGATGGAGTAGACAAGAATGATGGAAGAATAGAACAAAGAATGGTCAAGAGGGTGAACGTTTGCTTACCCTACGACTATCTTATGAGTGGATGAAGGAAACTGATTGATGGATGAATGGATTATTTGGGAAGCTCCTTCTTTCCAGATGAAATGTAAAAAAAAATTCAAACGAGCAATCTTTCTGTAGGCCGCCATTCAAGCAAAGTGGAGAAAAATTCATCAAGGCACTGTGATGCCCTCTCGTATGGGCAAGGAGAGCCACAGTCACCGAAGCACATTCAGCTCTTTAATGAACCGAACAGTCAGAAATAATAAAAACACTCACTAAGAGCTAGGCCTGATGTCACTTAGTAGGCCACACCCCTTAAAGGCACACACTGGAGGCAGTATAATACAGATATATGAAAAAAAAGGATACGTTCACTACTTAGTACGCTCTAGTAATAGTCATTCTTCGCAGAGGATAAATAATGTACATGTGAATATTGTTATATCAGATTTGATGTGTTTTTCTTTATGACAGCCAAAAAAATGTTAATTGTTTTTAGTGGGACTAATTAAATTGATGTTCTACAGTGAACCCATCGCCACCACAGATTGGTCGAACCCAGCCACGGTAACAAGCCAAGTGCTAACATGTCACACTGTGGGCTGAGTGTAATCTCATGTGTGTGTGTGTTTATGTGTGTGTCAGCTGTCAGTCAGCGGGGAGTTGCAAGCCCCCACAGCGTAACACCCCCCCAACCCTCCAACCCACCACCCCCCCCCCCCCACCCATCCACCGCCCTGCGTTCCCCTTGTTCTACAGAGGAGCACGCGCGCAGGCCTTTCATGGCGCGAGTCACCCTGCACACCGCCGACAAACACACAAAAGGCGAAAGCAGAGAAATATTCACACTTCCTGCCTGCCTGCGAATGCAGCAGAGAATAAAAGAGAAATCAGGGGGGCATTCATCTTGCTGTGTGTGTGTGTGTGTGTGTGTGTGTGTGTGTGCGTGTGTGTGTGTGTGTGTGTGTGTGTGTGTGTGTGTGTGCGGGCATGCGTGCGTGGACTTGGCTGCCTGCATATTGCGTCTGCAGTGTCTGTTATGAAAAAGAGCATAAAATCAGAGATCCTAATTATCTAGACAGAGAAAGACGAAGGAGAAGAGGTGGGAGTGTGGTAGGCGAAGGAAAAGGAGGATGAGAGGGAAAGGAGGACAAGTTAAATGGGGGGGTCGGAGGGGGGGGGGGGGGGGGTTACGTTTGGAGAAAATCAGAAAGGCTATCTGGCCTTGTACCCGCAGGAGATGAGCTGAGGATGAATGAAGTCTAAAGCGAAGGAGGACTGGACGAGGGAGGCGGGGGGGCGAAAAGACAAAAACAAGTCGGATGGAGGAGGGCAGCTTGAGGCGAGGAGGAAGATGATGAGGGTGAGGAAGGGTGTCGAAGGGGGGGGGCTGGCGAATCATTTGTTTTCCCCTCTATGCCTTATTGTGTGACACAACAAAATGTGACAGTCGTCATAATGGCGGGATGAATCATTCCCATAATTGAATCTGCGAGTGGAACGGCTTCAGCGGCCGATGCGGGATTTCAAGACAAGCCGCAGCGGCGCTCATTATGTGATGACGGCGTGTGTGTCGCGCAATTAGTTTGCATTGTTGACTGCATTTGGGGGGGGGGGGCCTCCTGAAAACATGGCTGACTTTGGTTGCCGCAATTTTCTATAGTGAACTTTTAAAGTCCAGCGGTGGGCGGTGTTCGGTGACACTGGTCGATGTTTTGGGAACGATTGATAGACATCACTAGTGGGGTTTCCATACACCCATGTTTATTCAAATTTTCAACAAATGGGAAAATAAAACTGAATGGAAAGGGCCCAAAATTCCAAAAAGTTTTTACGCTTAGGTGTGGTGGATTTTGAAGTGTATTGAAAAAGGAAAATGCTAATTTTGGTTATGGACGTTTTGACCGGATATGACGTCACGTGTACGTTTGTAGTCGCAAAGCAATGTCGGACGATAAAGTAAAGTATGTTTGGGGGGGCGACGAAATAGAAATATTTTGAGAGTTAATTAAAGAAGCGAATATTAATGCTAATTTAGATAGAAAACGCTAAAGTTTAACAAGAATTACAAAAGCAAACTCGTACGACGTCATCGCTCGGCGCAGTCGCTTCCTGGTCGTCGTCTTCTTCTTTTAAACTACTGGCGGATCCCATCTCTGTGGTGTATACCGCCACCTACAGCGGCGGAGTCCCCTCTCAATATTCGCAAAAGAGAAACTGATGGAAACGGGCATAAATCGCATGTCCATTTTGCGCATTTTCAGTAAATTTAATTGGATAGAAACTTGACCACTGATGATGTAGTGGTTCACTGGCAGGATGAGCAGTTGGATGGATGAGGAAGGATGATTATGGATAGTAGGGGTGCAGAAAAAAAAAAAAAGACGACTTGAATTGGAGAATCCGTTTTGATTTAAAAGATGCCAGTGCAATCGGATCAAACCGAATTGAATTACTTTAAATGATATCAAATCGTCTTTTATTTACGATCAATCTTTTTAGGAATTGTCAATGTTTCTGAAAATGTGGCAATTTTATTCAAACTCGTGCCATATCCTCTCAAATTCAGCGGTGCCATGTCGAATTGAATCATAAATCCATAGAATCCAATTGTTTCCATTCCTTGAATCGTATTGCACCCCGTGTATCGAGATCCAGAAAGAATCGTCTTATTGGATGGATGATAGAAGGATCAATTAATAGGTATATGGATGGATGGATGGATTGTCAAAGGATGAATGTATGGGTACAAAGCATGTATGGATTGACGGCTGGGTGAAGAAATGGATGGTAGATGAAAGGATGGTGATGATGAAGGGATAATGACTGAAGATATGATGATGGACAAATGGATGTACTTTATAGGCAGATGAAAAGAAGTGATTGGAATAATGGAGGAACGGCTGGTGAAGAATTGATGAGGGCTGAACGGATGAATTGAAGGCTTTCCAATGAGAATAAATGGAGAGAAGGTAGATGGATGAGTGATGAAAGAATAGCTCAGCAAGATTTCCCAACGGGATCATTTCTGAAACTGTTTACAAGAACTGTTTACAAGTTATGCAACTATCAGCCAAATGTCCACTTCTGTCATGTTGTTCCCATGAATCTCCATCCCCTAATCCGCCATCTCCCCTTTTGACACTCACTTTTCTAATCTCGCCATCGCCGCACGTCTCTTGGCTCTGACATTTCCCGTCTCTTTGTTCCTTTTTTATCCCTTTTTTGTCTAACTTTGCGTCAGATTTGTACCCCTGATCTCTTCCCCCCCGGCCATGCCCGGCATTGGAAGCCTTTTTTTTGTCCCAGACTTGAAGGGGGAGCGAGAACATTTGGAGCAGACGTTGATTTATTCATTTGATGTGGATCTCTACCTGCAAGCTGGTCGGCGCAGCACGCCTTGAATTACATTTCATCGAGGCGATGTTTACTTGAGCGCGGTGGAGGTAAAATGCCATCTTAGCCGGGGCGCATAGAATAAATCAGCATAAGGTAGAAATGCAAAAACAGATTCAAATGGAGGGCGGACGCGGTAATAGCATGAACGCCGACGTTGATTATGCCGTCCCATGCAAATCGGATGAAATCTGGGCAGGGACGACGTCTGCCAACGTAGCTCTCGTCTGATATTTTATCATCCGATGCAGCAGCTTGGTTTGGGGGGGGGGGGGCAAAATGTATTTGAAATGATAACATGTTGAATGCAAAAAGGTCTTGCATCACAAGACAGCCGAACCCAAACTCTTGACTGCATTAAAAGAGATCCGCTTAACATTTCATGTCGCCATCTTTTCATCTTGCCTCCAGTGCGCTTCAGGAGACTCCGAGGCAACACGATGCTAATTGTTAGACGGGGACGGTACATGAGGAGGACGCGTTCTTTGACGTAGCTTTACGAAGGCTCCACAATGAAAGGAGAATTATTTCTGTCCCTTCGATACGTAAGGTCAAAGAAGAACGTTGCTTTCGTCTGCTCTAGGAAGGCTGAAGGCGCCACGATGCTAAGAATCACGAGGAGAACTCGTTCCCTGAACTACATGAGCACAATGAAAGGATCATTCTTCATTTTACAATACATGAAGATAACGATGGAAGTCCTTCCTTTTATATGAATGCAACACAATGCTAACCATTTACAACATCTTTCCCTTTGCTAAGTCGGGTGACGATACATCCTGAATTCCCGGGACGGTTCCGGTTTTAGCCTTGTGTCCCGAGTCCCAGTGAATTCTTTTTTTTTCTTTTGTCCAATTTTTACACAGGTCCCGTCTAAAAAAAATTTTTTTTAATGAATTTGGTGATGTTGAACAGTCAATCAAGATAGCAATTAGCATTAGCTAAAGCAATGACAAAACCACAGGTTAGCCGATAGAGAACACTTTGACTCCACTATATGAAGGCAGCACAATGAAATGCTAATTCTTCATTTTCCTTTGCTACAAGAAGTCAACATACATGACGATAACCATGAAAGTTCTTCTGCTATATGAAAGCAACACAATGCTAACCATTTGCAACATCTTTCCCTTTGCTAAGTCGGGTGACGATACATCCTGAATTCCCGGGACGGTTCCGGTTTTAGCCTTGTGTCCCGAGTCCCAGTGAATTCTTTTTTTTTTCTTTTGTCCAATTATTACACAGGTCACGTCACGGGGTCACGTTTAAAAAATTTTTTTTTTTTTTTAATGAATTTGGTGATGTTGAACAGTCAATCAAGATAGCAATTAGCATTAGCTAAAGCAATAACAAAACCACAGGTTAGCCGATAGAGAACACTTTGACTCCACTATATGAAGGCAGCACAATGAAATGCTAATTCTTCATTTTCCTTTGCTACAAGAAGTCAACATACATGACGATAACCATGAAAGTTCTTCTGCTACATGAAAGCAACACAATGCTAACCATTTGCAACATGGGGAGTTACCTTGTCATTCGCTATGAAGGGAAAACAATGAAAGGAGAACGAACTCTTTCTTTCTCTCCACAACATGAAAGGCAACATGATGAAAAGAGAACATTTTCTTTTCCCGCGCTATGAGGTGAAGACTTTGTTTCATGAAGGCAACACAATGAAGGAAAAACTCTTCGGAGCCTTTAGGACAAACCTTTGGAACATGCGCCACATGAAGGCGACGTACTGAAGAGGACTCTCACAAATTTTACAATAAAAGAAAACTCTTGATCGTTGACGACTTGAAGACAAAGCCACCAAAAGGAGAAGACTTTATTTTCTTTAAATGCATGAAGGCAACAGCAATTCCTTCATGGCCATCACAATTGTTGCATAACATGAGAAAAAAGATTCCTGGGGGGTGTTTCCCCCCGTTTTGAAGAGACTTTTGAGTAAAATAACGCCACTATTTTCACAATCGACTTTTAATAAGCGCTAATTACATGCTAAATGTGATTATGCATGAGATTACCATGAATTATTTAAACTTCTTACACCACCCAAAGGCCCAAAGAAGCTTTTCCAAGGCTCTAAGCGGAGGTCGGTTCTAATATGCTACATTTTCTCCGTTGCATTTACTTAAGTCAATCGGGATGATAAATTGTACTGAGTACTTTTTACTTTTGCTTGAGCATTTTTTGTTAAGAAGTACTCCGTTAAATTGAGCTACATTTACGCTTAGTACTTTTATAAATTTATAACCGCTTATTGGGCGCCGTCATGTGACTTTGTTTCACCGATCCACCACAACTAATTGTTACATTTGACTCCATTTGACCAATCAAAAAGGACTTCACACGACTGCATATAAAGTCTCTGCGGTCTCACGTTTCGTCCTGAATTGCTTGGATATCGCATTCAACTTTTTTTCACCATTTCAGTTGGATGTTTTTTTGGGGGGGGAGGGCGTTGCTAAAAGTGGTCCGTCCCCTACTACGTCTCGCTTGCCACAAAACTTGGACTGCAAATGGTGCCGACTCGCTGGAGTGAGAAATGAAGCCATTGGCGGCCATCTTGCATTGCCAAGCGTATGGAACTGGAATAAAAACGATTTCTCTGCAATGTTTTCATGTTAATTTCAGTCTCCGCTGCAAAAATAATACAGTGACAGTGCTCTTACTTGAGTATAATTTGTGAATTGGTTTGATAACTTACTCGAGCCAAAATGGATGCAAGACGCTCACAAAGCAAATCAGCGTGCGCGGTAGATCTTCATGGCATCCTGTTAACAATGTTATGTACCCTTGAGATAAATGATCGCTATAGTATCACCTCAAATGATTCTATTACTACCCTGGCAGGTGCTATGACCTCCTATGAACATGTCACAACAGACTGCAGAAAAAGTGGGAAGTTAACTTTGGATGGACGGAAGGATGAAAGGAAGGAAGAAAGAAAGAAAGAAAGAAAGAAAGAAAGAAAGAAAGAAAGAAAGAAAGAAAGAAAGAAAGAAAGAAAGGAAGGAAGGAAAGAAGCGGTTTGAAACTGTGTTGAAACCTTAATTCTTGTTGACAACTCTCACCCTGGCTCGAAACCCAATTTTACAATCCAAATCCTATTTTGAAACCTTTCTTCGACATCTAAATCCTGTGTTTAACTCTTTGACTGCCAAAAACGTTAAATAACGTTTAGTAAAATCCTATGGAGGAGTGCCAAAGACGTTAAAAGACGTTTGTTTCAAAACAGAGGTGAAACTAAGCATTTTCTATTGTTGATTACTGAAAAACGGAATAAGGTAGAAACAAACTTTTTTTTCTGATGAAAGATGAGAGTCCAATCTTTCATTTGGTAGTATGTGTGTTTCCATAGTCCAAACACATAATTTTCAGTGGACCTTTGAAAGATCAGTCAAAATGCTTAAATCGGCTGGCACCCACAGCATCCCTTTTCTGAAAACGTCTGGCAGTCAAAGAGTTAAAATCGACTTGTAAACCCTAAACTTACATAAAACCCTACCATTTGCTTTTAATCCTTATTTCGGCAACCAATTTCTGAAACTTTAAAACCCTACTTTGGAACCCTAATCTGTCTTGAAACCTTTGAACTCACAACCCTATTTGGAAGCCTGATCCTGATTTGAAACCCTGAACTCATCATGAAGCCCAATCGCTTGCCTACTTTGGAACGCTGATTTGTGATTTCAAAGGCATCCGTTTGGCTGTGCAGGAATCCGAGTGTGTGTTTAACAGCAGATGTTAACAGCATCGGAGGCTTCCTCCCACCCACTTCCTCTTTTCATCTTGCCCACGTCTGGCCCGTTGACCCCCGCGTCTCTCATTCTTCCTCTCTTCCGCTTTGTCTTCACTTCACCCGCCACGTCTCCTTGGTGACCCCCCCAGGGCGCCATTTTGGATCTCACAAGTGACGTGTGCCAAAAAGAGAGGCCCTGAGTCAGTCGGTTTCGGGGGGGGGGGGCGGCGGGAGGGCCGTGACGCTGTCGCATCCTACTTTGTCCCGCACGACGACAGCACAAGACGCACACGCACGCAGACACACTCTCAAGGAAGCTTTAGAAAGCGTTATATGTTTACCTTTGGTCTCAGATGTCTTTCGTGACATTATTGTAGTACAATAAAGAGGAGGAATTGCATAAAGCAGATGCAGAATGCAGCATCCATCATCGTGAACACAATTGTTTACAGTTACTTGGAACAGGATGTTCATAAACATCCTCAAGCCATGCGCCACATGCTGCTTCATCAAGACAATATTATTTGATCCCCCGCTCTGGTAGATTCTCATCACTGTCATAGCAATAGTTTTTATATCACTATATTTTCGGCGCCGTGGCACAAATACGGGCGTATCCTGATTTTCGTATTTTACGCCGATGCAGACGTCTGTCACTTTTGTGCGTCATTAATTTTTCGTGTTTGTTCTTTCTAAATTTGTGCTATTGTTTCATGCGCTTGACTGCGTTTTGGTTTGGTCAGCACGTGTAGACTTATCTCCATGTCAACAATACATAGACAGCGTTTAGAAAAGCTGACGTGCAAACCGCCCCTCAAAAATCCAAATCCTCTCAGGCCCTTAGCTTTTACTTTCTAGCAAAACACACACGCACGCTTAACATCGTTTTGGATTTGTTATGTTTTATTCAACCAATTATTTTCAATTTGTCACTGAAATTACTTTTGATTTTAGGTCATATTTTGACGTTTTATTGTGAATTTTACAAAATAATCACATGTGGCCTGACCGACTTTGATAAAAATGACGTTTGACTGAATGTGAATTTGTATTTAAGTGTCCATGTTCAACTGCTTTGTGTGGTGCAAAATACATATATTTTTTTTTAATGTTGTTTGTTTTGTCCTTGAAGTCAGGGCAGCATCGAGTAAAACCAATCAAAAATGATGATGATGCATTCCAGGAAGTGTTTTTTTTTTTTTTTTTTCTCAGGTGGGAGCAGCAATGGTGGGCTCAAGTGTTTAATCCCAATTAGGATGCTCTCCTGGAACCCGGCACTCACCCCTTGGCTTCTTTACAGAGTTGGATTGAAAAAAAAAAAAAATGAAAAAAAAAGTGGCATACATCAAATGTTATGATTACATTGTGTTAGCAAAGAGCAGCGAGTGCGGCAAGAGAAAAAAAGAAGAAATTGTGGCGGGAGGGATGAGAGTCCTGTCGCAGCGGATGTGGAATATTTTCTCTGGGGGAGGGTGCGAGCCTTGTTACAGGATATTACACGACAGTATTACTTTCTGCTTTCTTTGCACTTGTCTCAACCCCCGCCCCCTATCCCCCTACCCCCCCCCCCCCCCATGCCACCCCCCTGCAAATGTGACTCCTGCCGCAAAAGTCGGCCATGCGAGAAGGATTTTTTTTTTTCCCCCTTCTACTTCTTTTGAACCGTCTCTCCTGAGGTTTCCGCTACTTTCTTTTTTCTTCGGAGAAACGGGCTCACAAGGGTCTTCTTCGAGAGCCTCGTGCTTGTGTTGTAAGATGCTGAAGCCTATTAGGAGCATCTGTACGTGATATAAGCCCATTTTCATGCACTGGGCTTAGTTTTAGTGTTCAACCAGCAAACAGGTGGGTGTTTATTTACTTAACTGCAGATGGGAACAGCATCTATTAAGAGGAAGGCCTTTATTTTTGCATTTTAGCATTAATATAATAACACGGACTGAATGTAGAGTTTTTTTTTGGGGACGTATATAAAAAAGGACTATTTTGGAGAAATGATCAAAACAAATACAGATTGGTTTGAACAACTATCATGGGAGTAAGGCATTTATTTTTGTATTTTAGTATAACATTAAACACTGCTAAATGTAGAGTTGTGAATGTGCATGTGCAAATAACATAAGGGATATCATGGAGACGTGGAGAAATGGCACAAATGGTTGCTGATTGGTTGGTTCAAATATGTTCGGGCTGAGGATTATAATTATTTATTTTTTTTGCTTTTTAGTAAAATATCAAAGATTACTAATGTTATTTAAGTATGAATAATACGAAGAGTTTTTGAGGTATGCGGTGAAGTGGCAAAAAAAAAGGATACAGACTGATTGGAATAAGAATTTTGGGGGTGAGGCCTTTATTTTTCATTTTATTTTAGTGCGTTATAAAAGATGACTAAATGTAGAGTTGTATTATTTTTCCAACATAAAATAAAATGATGTCTATTATGGATAAATGTGGATAAATGGCATGAAAGAATATAGATTGGTTGGGTCAAGTATGTTCGGGGTGGGGCATTTATTTTTGTATTGTAGGATAATCTTAAAGAAAGCTAAATATAGCTTTCATTTACAATAAAGGGAGCAACAGAAAACAACAGAACCACGTGATGGAGAAATGCGGAGAAGCGGCAAGATGGGATCCAGACTGGTTGCAACAAATATTTCTGGGGGCGAGCCCTTTATTATTGCATTTTGGTATAACATTAAAGATGACTGTATGTAGAGTTGTCAGGATTTTGTTGTTGTTGTTTTTTTTGTATGAGCAATATGAAGACTATTGTGGCGAAATTTGAAGAAATGGCCAAAATGGCTGCAGACTGGTTGGATTAAATATGTTTATGGTAAGGCTTTTATTCTTACATTTCCGGGTAATATGAAACAAGATCTGCCTAAAAGGAGTATTTTAGAGGAATACTGTACACATAAATGGCAAGGATGGCTAAGACTGGGTAAAAAAAATAAATAAATAAATAAAAAATAAAAATAAAAAAAATAAAAAAATAAAAAAATAAATAAATAAATTCAAATGAGTGAATGGGCAAATTTGCAAATGCTGAACTATGAATATGCGGAGGTCCACTGCATACTACTGGTAGCCCTTTGCATGAATGAGTACCCAGCCAGGAAAGGGAAACCAAGCACCGGAGTGGGAGTGAACGGCGGGTTTCAGGGAAAGTGTCCGAACCGACAATCAATGAGCGCTCGCTCGCTTCTATTCTGCCTGGTAATTGCTTTGGACGGGAACGAGACGCCAGTCATGACAGGCAGTCGCCATGCACAGCAAAAAATCGACAGTATACCAAATGTCAACAACGGACACTGAGATTGGTCATGCGTTTTACAAGAACGGGTGCAGGTCCGCATCAACAAGTGTTCGCTATCCTGCTCATTTGGAGGGTTTGGCCGTAGCCGTCAAACACAAGCGAGACCTACAGCGAGGGGGGGTTCGACTTCTCACAGTCATGGACTGACGCCTACACGTACACACAAATACACACAAACACACACAAACAGATTGTGCACTCAATGACTCACACGACATTTGGTCCGTCTCTCGTTGGCATGTTTTTGCTGCCGTGGCAACAGAGTGGAGAATGACGGATAGAGGTGCACGGTGGCTGCGGCGGAGGGGGGTGGAGGGGAAGCTGCTGGCGCAGGTGAACCAGACATTGTGCTACGCGAGTAATTATTAACAAGTCACGCTGGCGTCCTCAACAGAATCACTCAGTCGTCGTGAAAATGGAGCACAATAATGAAAGGTCTTAGAAAACATTTGCACACAGTCAGAAAGTCTTTCCGTCATGTTTTCTTCATCGTGCACAGCATAATATGTTTTTCTTTTTTCTTTTAACAAGGCACCCTACTTCCTGTATCGTGCCCTACTGAGGGGTCACGCCATTTTGTAGCGGCGTCCTAATGTCCAGGGAGCGAAAATGTAGGGTACTCAAAATTACCCACAATACACTCTGAAAAGAAGTGAACATCGATGTTCACTCAAACGGGTTGAGATAGACCACAATGCATTGCGAGTATGAAAAATTTTTTTTTTTATTAAAGCGATGCATTAAATATATATACTAGAGAAATAATTTATTAATTTTAGTTGAATATATGTACAACAATGGAAATAAAGTACAGTTTTAAAATATTTTTATTTACAATAAATAGTCGGAAATTTATGCGATCAGAAGGAATTGAGCGTTAAGTATACCCTATAAATACTCCCTTAACCTTAATCATCTCAAAATATCCATCAATTTTTGTTACTTTCTGTAGGCGTGTACGCTGTAACTCCCCTCCCCGGTCTTCCATCTGTTTGTGTTTGTTTTTTATGTTGCAATTTTTTTCCAGATCCCACACTGTGCCCCCCACCTAGTTTGAGAATTTCTTCCCCCGTTTTACTCTGTTTTTTTCTATTCCGTAAGAAATCAGGGCGCAATCTGGTGACAGCTTCCCGTTTGTCTCCCTCTGTTTGTTATCACCGTCTTTTCATGTTTCTTGGATGGGTTGAAACTTTAAAACGACTTTTGTTGCTCTGTACTAATTGTGACATGCAATGACAATAAAATTCCATTTCCGTAAAAAAAAAAAAGAGGATTTAACATTCAAAAATATCCAGCAAAAACATGGCTGATCTTGAAATAGTCGTACTTCCTGTTTTCACTCTTCCTCACAGTGTCGAACTAAACAGTGCAATTGGACCCAAAATAAGCAGGAAGCATAAACAATTGAGTTATTAGCTGTACCAAAAATATGCAAAATAGAGGGACTGCTCTTATAGTTTAAAAAAAAAAATGAACCTGCGTCATTCGTCAGTGGTTATTTTAATTACATTTCCTTCATCGCTAAATTCAATTTCATCACCGCTATTTTACGACCGTCAGCGAAAAATGGTTTAAAAGCGTAAAAACACACAATTTAATTTATTTAGAAATATTTTGGGCACATTAACATAATAAATGAATAATAATTTTGGCTAATTGAATGATTCACGTCCCTGCTTTTCGGGTTGGGATTGTTTTTGGATTGGACTTGTTTCAAAGTCACCGCCGCTGTGATGGACCGTCCTTCGGAAATGATCGACTGCTGATTGACACTGTGTAAATACCCACACCTCTGGAAAAAAGTTGTCTGAAAATTAAATATTCAAGTAGAAAGACCTGAAAAATCGACTCAAGTACAGCAAGAATTCCTTCGCACTGACTTCCTACCACAGACGCACACGACAGCATTTTCAGTGTCATTTGTGTCAACAAAAGTTCCAAAGAAGCCAAAGGATAAACTTCGCCATCATGACGAGATTGTGTTTGCATTACTGCTGACTGAGAGCGAGACTGTCTGCGCTGCGTTCTCATCTCCTCTAATTTGCCCGCGCGGAAAGCAGCATGCTCATTTCGGGTTTGTTTTCAGCCCGCCGCGAGCGAGAGACAAATCCATCCCGGCCGCGCTCGCGAAAGACAAATCCATCCCGACCGCGGCGCAAAGTCGGCACAATAAGTAGGACGAAACCTTCTCTTGTCGTCGAGCGGAGGCAGCGACGGCGCCGCCTGCTGTTAATTAGCCCAGTATTAATGTCAAGCGCGGGAACAGCCCTTTTAACATCAACTCTTACATGGTGTTGATTGGTGGCTGATTTGTCTCGATGGCGGGGGATTCGGCGGTGGCGGCTGGCTTCGCATACGAATGAACGCTCAACAAATGAAGCCTTTAATCAGGATTAAGTCCACTTTGCAGGTACTACGTTATTCTTTGACGCATTCGGTTGAATGGCTTTTTTTTCCTCTACAGTAGCGCAACTTCAATTAGTTGAATTGAAACGATCAAATGTTAGATTTGCATAAGCGTGGCTTCTTTTTTCTTTTTCTTTTTTTTTTGCTAAGTGGTGTCCCCGTCTCATCTCCTGGGCTCAACTTTTTTTGCTTTCGGAGAATAGTTTCATTTGGACGCTCAAAATGCTACCAAGCATAATAAACAAAAACGATTTAGAGAAATCAAGGCAAATGTTGTAATTATCTCGTTTAATTCATGTTTGAATGTTCCCGGCATGATTGGAAGATTGCGCTTCAGGGTGAAAGCGGAATTTTACTTTTGGAAATTAGAGACTCAGAATGACTTCCTCGACACTATGCAGTATTTGTGCCCTCCAGGGCGATTCAAGGATCAGACTTTTAGGGTGCTGACAGTTATTGCGTCAGAGCACATCTGGCAAGCGGTGTCTGTGGTTTCATACTTTAGCACCTTGTCTTTATTATTAACATATTAACATATGTGCATGCAGAAGTGTGCACCTCTCATTTTAATGTAAAAATAACATTGATACTGATTTACTGTAACGTTTCCTACCTTGAAAAAATGTCAGCTGACCCACAACATAAACAGCGATTTATGGTTAAATCCAGAAATCACATCTGTTAATGATAATGTGTTGCCACTGAGTGGTAGAAGTTTGCCATAAATGCTTGTTGAAGTAAGGAAGAGATCGTCACTCAATACTGCGCACTCATGCTTGGCAAATTAATGTAAAAAAAAGTTCATTCATATCTCTTAACATTGAGTTTTAAGTTGTATTTATTAGTGTTGTTGTCAAGTCCACTCCAACCAAGACCAAGACATTATCGAGACGAGAGTATCGAGACCGAGACAAGACTAAGATTTTTGAAGGCCAAGACTATTGAAGGTCGAGACACAGACTGTTTACATCTGAGAAAAATCACAAAAAATACACAACAAAATGACCAGTATATTGTTTTTCTTTAGATTTGCAACAAAAAATAATTCCAACAAATCTCAACTCTAAGTAAATTTTAATCTTGAGATTCTTGACTGATCTTAAGAACTACAACACTATTATTTATTGATTACTGTGTATATATATATATATATCTTTGACTGCCAAAAACGTTAAATGACGTTTAGTAAAATCCTATGGAAGAGTGCCAAAGACGTTAAAAGACGTTTTTTCAAAACAGAGGTGAAACTAACCATTTTCTATTGTTGATTACTGAAAAACGGAATAAGGTAGAAACAAACTTTTTTTTCTGATGAAAGATGAGAGTCCAATCTTTCATTTGGTAGTATGTGTGTTTCCACAGTCCAAACACATAATTTTCTGTGGACCTTGAAAGATCAGTCAAAAATGCTTAAATCGGCTGGCACTGGCGACAACCCTTTTCTGAAAACGTCTGGCAGTCAAAGAGTTAAATATATATATATATATCATTTGTTTTTGTTGCAAATCGAAAGAAAAAAAAGATACTGGTCATTTTGTTGTGTATTTTTTTGCGATTTTTCTCAGATGTATACAGTCCGTGTCTCAACCTTCAAAAATCTTGGTTTTGAAAAATCTTGTCTTGGTCTCGATGCTCCCTAGTCTCGATAATGTCTTGGTCTGGGTTGGAGAGGACTTAACTTAAAACTCAACGTGTGTTAATCATATTTACAATACAAATAATACATTCATCCATATATAAGTAAATTAAATATGTAAAAATACATATATATATATATATACAAATGGACACAACAACGCAAACCCTTGAAAGAAAGTTGAAGACAATCGAATGCCATTGAAAGAATCGAGCACGTTGACCAGCAAGGAACCTTTTGGTGCCCGTCTTGGACTTGATGGACAACTGATTGATATTCTAGTGACGTCGGGCGTTCAAATTAACGTGCAGTTCATGACCTTGGTGCGCTGCTGTCTTTTCTCCGTCACACTTTATTTTTAGACGTGTAGTTTGTCACACTGCTGGAGGACGCCGCGCACCGGGAAATGACTTTTCTGCTTCTGCTAAGCCAAAAATGATTTCATCAGTTTTAACTGTGCTTTTTCAATTTAACTGCCTACCCGCCATAACTCTATTACACTATAGCGAACGTTAAATGGAAAAGAAAAAAAAAACGTGCCTCTATAAGACCGTATTTTATTATGCTAATCCCGAGGCGGTGTATATCTCCCACCCGGGCTGCTTTATGGCCCTTGCAGATTGTAATTGTATATAATGAATTCAAAGTTGAATTTGCAGCTATTTATGGGAATTCAATTCACTGGCAATAGTTTGTCCGATGCTGACTGCAGATATTCAAGTAATGACACTTTAAACGAGATCAAATTAGTCTCATAATTACATTTTTTTTTCATGAGAGAGAGGGGGGGGGGGCGGTAATGATCGTTATTTGTCTGAATTTCATCCCCGCCGTTTAGCTGGTGTGAAAACGTTGCTAAAATTGGTGTTGTGGAGACTAATGAAGCCGAGAGAAGCAAACTGCAGAGGGCACGAGGAGGGCAGCAAAATGCAGAAAAAGTGTGTTAAGCAACACTTTGGCATTTGCAACAGGATTCGTTTCCTTCCTTTGAACACGACCTGCAAAACAAGTCACACTGATTACAACCAAGTTGGATTTCTAAAAGTATAACGTTGGTTGAAATTGAGCAAGATGATGCTTTTTTTTTGTTCGTCGCTACGGATGCGGATAATAACTCTACATTTATTCTGGTACATTTGCTTAAGTCACTTTTGGGATACGTTGACTTGTCATTGTCATAGCAACATACTTTTTACGTTTACTTGAGCATTTGAGTGAAAAAGAAACGTGACTGTTATATAAACGCTACCCGTGCTTTTGATCCTTCATTTATAAACACTAACTGTAAAGTGGTGCGGAGATCACATTTTAATTGTCCGCATTAAAGCAGGCAATGAAGAAAAGATCTGATGGGACGTGTTATGATAACAATGAAACGTGTCAATACACGGCCGTTTTTTTTTTTTTTTTTTTTTTTTTTTTTGCTTGAGCGTCCGTTGATTTTTGACGCTGCAATCTGTCATTATTTCTCTGTGATGGGACTTGGCTCAAGGTCAGCAAGCAGTGGGCGGTGCTTGGCGGCGGGCGTCTCAACGACATCATCCAAAGTGTCGCATGCGACCAATCATAAATCATTTTTGTGCCATTTGGAGCCGGATTGTATCCTCAGGTCAATATTTAATGTCCGATTTGCATTTGTGTTTCATCTGGACAGCAGATCAGCTATTAAAATATCCATCCATCGCTTTTTGCTCATTACGGTCGCCGTTGGCTTACTTGGAGCCCATCCCGACGAGAGACGGGTTGCACCCTGGACTATTTCCAGACAGTCGCAGGACAAAACATCCATTGACACTCAAATTATGAGAAATGTATTTTCCATTTGCTACATGAAGGTTTTGCAACTTACATGGCCTTTTTGATTTATCCCAAACCTTACGTTCACAGCATGTTGGTCTTTTGGAGACTCCCGAGAGCTCAAAAGAATTCAGCAGGTTCTATCATATTTTCTAGTCGGGATCTGGAGTGTCCTACCCGTAAAAAATTAAATCTCTGTAGAACTGTTTCAATCTTGAAGCAAGACACGTTTCTACAGTCTCGTATTTGGTCAAACTACGCCTAGCATACAACTAGTCCAACCCTGCCTAAGATTTCGGCCTGTTTTGCTGCCACTTCTCTCATACAGAGATATTCCAATAGGGACTTCAACCTGGATCCCTTTTCTAGCATGATATCTAAAATTCTGAATTTTCTAATATTTTGATGAGGACCTAAATCTGCACCAATAAATAAATAAAGAAAGAAATTCTTGGGATGTAACGATAACGGCAATATTGTGATATCGCGATATTAAAACTGCCACAATACCGTTGTCGTCATGTCACGATATTAAAAGCAGCACGTGTTAAAAAAGTCAGGTTGATTTCCATTTGTGCAGTTCTAGCACCCTCTGGTGGTTAGTTTTTTTAGTGCAGTTTAATTTTCACAAGGCACGTTTTGGCCCTTCCATGATTAAAATCTACGCTAATCGTGGGATGAAGGGGAATGTAATATTCTTGAGAACCGAGTCAATATGTAGAGGAACTCGATATTAAGTGTTACTAGAGATTGTAGGTTGCTTATATGCATTGCTGTTTGTGTTTGTTTTTTGTTTTTTAGCATGAGCTCATTTTTTTTTACAATTTTTTTTATATCGCCAACCACCCCACAATATCGTGATACTTATCGTATTGTGAGCTTCATATCGTGATAATATGGTATTGTGATGTTTGGGTATCGTTACATCCCGAATAAATAAATAAACAAAACATTCAAATATACAGTCAACCTGAAATGAAGTTATTCATATATATAATATAATCGGTATTTGGTTAAGTTTTTCATGTTTTATGAAAAAAAGGCTTGGGCCATTATTTGCAGGTGCACCCTTTTAAGACGTGTATGCATCTACACAAACAGTGTGTGACATCGAGTGGGTCATTTGGGCTCCCCTCCATCCTTTTCCATGCTTGAACCGCATCCACTCTATGCTAATAGTCACTAGCGTATGCTAACAGAAAACGTCTGTCAGAACATTTAGGCAGCGGCAGTCGTATTCTAATGCGGAATTAGCATTTGTTTTGCTCCATTGTTGGGTAAACGAGTCACCCTGGCTGAACAAACGCATGCATAATGCGGCCGGTTAGCGCGCGTCACATTAGGCCTAGCGCGACTTAATCCAGAAAATTAGGAAAGCGAGCGCATCTCGCATTAGCATCGCTTGGATGCCGCGTGGGTCAGGTTTGCTTTAATTGCTATTTGTAGCGCACAGTCACCTTTTCCTGCCTGCAGACCCTTTTTTTTTCTTTTTCTAATCCATATTGAATGAATTAAGGTGAATCGGCACACGCAAAACAGAACATACAATGTGATTTCATGCAAATTAGCATGAAATGATGAGCTATATAGTCGAGCGAATGCCTGCGAGCGGAATAGGATGTGACGCGATGGCATTTACGGTACGCGCCATTAACAAAACACATTGTGCACATGTATGAAATGATTACATTATTGGCACACCTCCAATGAACTCAGACTGGATTTTATAAAGCATGGACATCCATATGTAGATTATAATACGATTAACTGTGATGTATTAAATTGTTTTTTACATGAACAAGTCAATATAAGGTCAAAATAAACAATATGAATGATAAAAAAAAAAAAGTGACCATATTTATGCAAAATTAGTACTTGGAGTACTTGTTTACTAAAGTGTAGATGGTTGATGTATGTCTTCAACTATTCACAGATGTATTATTTATTATTTGAGGAAGGAAGCTTTTCAAAAGTGGTGGAAAACAACAACAAAAACAACAACAACCATCTGGACATCTTAATCTAATCGTATGAAGGCCAGACAATGAAGCCTCACAGGATTCTATGGTTGCAGTCATCATAATATCCTCAAAACTGCGCGAGAGACAAGAAAACAACTTTTCCATATTAATCCATAAAAAAAAGAACGAGTAGACACTGAACGTCACGGGTGATAGAAAAGCGATTGGTTTAATTGAATTAGCATTTTAACTGCTGTGCGTCGCCGCAAGTGGCCAGTTATTGAGGAGCTCACTATTTGGCAAGAACAAATGCCAACCACATCAGTCAGTCGCCATCTCGGGAGTTTACTCATTTGTTTTATGGCCTGGCGGGCGGTGGGATGCAAGTGTGTGTGTAGGGGGGCATTTCTTTCTTTCTTTCCGCGGCTGGTCGACTTCCCCGAGGTGCCAGGGGGTTGTGATTTAAAAGTTGCCCTACATTTGGCTCACTGGCTTTAAAATGCGGCCTGTCAAGCTTCGCTATCTCTCACTCTGCCCGCCACCCCACCACCACCACCACCCCACCCCATGCCCGATGGCCCTCCGCTTGGTCAGGTGAGTTATTGGCATCCACTCACACACTCACACATATATATATGCACACACTTGGCGCCGTCCATTACCGGGCCTGTCAAGGAAGCATGCAATCAATACCACGTGATGGAAAGCAAAACAGGGCTGAAGAAGGACAGGAAAATGGAGGACCAAGACTGACAAAATTTAAATAAATAAATTAATTAATTAATAAAAGTGAAAATAAACATGGATTTGAAATACAATTCAAAAATTTAATATAAAAAATAAATATAAATGTAAAATAAAAACAACAATATAGATATATACAGCATACATATATATATATACTGTATATAGCCTAGCCATAAATAAATAAATAAAAGTAAAAATAAATACAAAAATAAAAACAGGATAAATATAAAAATAAATGTGGAAATAAATACAAAATAAATATATAAATAGAATTAAATATCAAGCAATAAATAAAAACGCTCTGCTCTCACATTTATTTATCTCGTGCTGCATAATCAGATTTTTTATCTGTGCATTTATTTTTTTATCTTTATTAATTAATTAACAATTTATTTATTTATTTATTTATGAAAACAGCTGATTTTATTTCCATGTAGATTTATTTTTTGTATTTAATTTTGGAATTATATTTTTATATAAATTTTGGTTTTTACTTTTCTTTTTCTTTTTTTACAATTTATTTATTCATTCATTGATTTGTAATTTGGGCAGTTTTGGTCAGGGCAGGCGGGGGTTCGGTAAAACACCGCTGGGGTATAAGTCTTGGTGACGGAGCGACGGAGCGAGATGAGAGATGACAAGCCAAATGTCAAGAGAGCAGAGACAAACAACGGGGAGCGGTAATATATGCAGTGGAAGCAAACAACGGGCCCGTGGAGTGAGTGTGGGAGTGCGCGAGCGATGAGGGGAGGCAGAAAATAGAGTAAGTGCACCAGAAAGAAGAGAAACAGAGAGAATGGCGAGTGGGTGGCAGAGTGGATAATGCTATATATAATGGCACAGGTTCGGGAATAGATCCGAGTGATTTGTGATTACCTAACGGCTCACGTCGGCTAACGCTACGGCAGCCACCTGCTGACTGGAAGCACACACGCATATGGCAAAAACATATTGGCATGGAGAAAGGTGGGGGGTGGGGGAGGTAGAACATACACAAGGCCGCCAATCTTCATGCTAAACGCGGCTAACGCGCCACTAAAGGGCTTCATCGGTCTGGGCCGCGGTGATAACGGCGAGCAAACAACACACGCGCACGCAAAACAACAGCAAAAAAAAAGCCAAACACTTTAAAACGTTTGGCATACATAAAAAGATGGACAATAATCCAGTGGAAACACGCGCGCACGTGCACGGTCCGCGCTGGATGCCAGCCACGGTCTCGCCCCCTTCCACAAACACACACTTTGCTTCTTGGATGTTTTTGTCCACTTGTTGGCGCCTATTTTAATTAAACGGATGAAGACGACGAGGCTCTGCATGTTTTTGAGTTTTGTGAAATACTGCAAGATCTGGTACGGACCCGATACCAAATAAATGCAAGGCCTCGAGTATTGCCGATTTTAATAACAAAGTTGGATGAAAATTTCTAAATATGAAAGCGTTTCCATTACCTTGAAGTCTTTGATTGTTAATTAGTTTGTCTCGCTTTGACAATTTCTGTCTGAAAGGAAATAGCACAAAAAAATACAGTGGCGCCTCAATACAAAAGTTGATCTGTTCTGTGACCACGCTCATATCTCAAATCGGTTATCCCCATTGAAATGAATGGGAATGCCATTAACCTGTTCCAGCCCCTGCCCGTCACCCCAAAAATTTTGTAATGTGTTTTTCTGTTTCCCACTTATGTGTTAGCATTAGCATTAAGCTAAAGGTCAACATATATGGTTGCTTTAAATATAGAGATTTTTTTCCCCCCCACTAAAATTTTATTTCCAATTTTCCAAAAGTAAACTATGCTGTTTTAAAACCGTTTTTCCTTTTTCTGCTTTTTCACCCTCTTCTGGAGTTTGCTCGATTTTATACCAAACAAGCTTAGAAACGGCAACATTAGGCGTGGATCTGATACCGTGCAAGTTATACACATTTCCTCTCATTTTTACACGTTGAAGTACTTTGACAAATGCAGAAACTACAACATTTGAAATGTTAGTACATAATAAGTTTTACAGCTGAAATAGTAAAACTGTTAAGTTAATGTCATGATGGCAGAGTCAGAATGAGCAGAATTAGTTTTCCTTGCATGTTGTGGGTATCAAAAACAGATCAGTGAATTTATCTCTCTTATGTACCTCAGCCAGTTGAAATAAAAAATTAAAAAACAAAAAATATATATAGATTAAAAAAAATCCTGCCTTGTCTGGCCACGAAAAACTTTTTTGGAATCATTAGGGTGATTAGGAAGAAAGTAACAAAGTATTGATATTCCTTATTTGGAACCCATCCCGACGAGAGACGGGTTGCACCCTGGACTATTTCCAGACAGTCGCAGGACAAAACATCCACTGACACTCAAATTATGAGAAATGTATTTTCCATTTGCTACATGAAGGTTTTGCAACTTACATGGCCTAGTGCTTTTTGATTTATCCCAAACCTTACGTTCACAGCATGTTGGTCTTTTGGAGACTCCGAGAGCTCAAAAGAATTCAAGCAGGTTCTATCATATTTTCTAGTCGGGATCTGGAGTGTCCTACCCGTAAAAAATTAAATCTCTGTAGAATTGTTTCAATCTTGAAGCAAGACACGTTTCTACATCTTGCATTTGGTCAAACTACGCCTAGTATACAACTAGTCCAACCCTGCCTAAGATGTCGGCCTGTTTTGCTGCCACTTCTCTCATACAGAGATATCCCAATAGGGACTTCAACCTGGATCCCTTTTCTAGCATGATATCTAAAATTCAGAATTTTCTAATATTTTGATGAGGACCTAAATCTGCACCAATAAATAAATAAATGAAGAAATTCTTGGGATGTAACGATAACGGCAATATCATGTTCTCATTGATTGTTTAAAAATGTCAATCAATCCGTCCTGTAGATTTGCACAAGACCCTCCCATTTTTACACATTAGCCAATCACAGTCACAAAATGTCAATTCATGTAACTGTTTGTTTGTCCTAAATAAACAAAGTGTACAAAACTATTAGCCCTTAACTGAACCTTAACTTTTTCTTGCCTAATTTAGCAATGTTGGTATCAATGTTACAGGGATGTGATTTGACCAAAGTGAAATTATCTGAAAATTTAGCCGGGGGTCTGGGGGTGTTTTTAAGTACTTTCAATGCACTCACATGACAAAGAAATAGACAAAACAACAGCATAAATTTTCAATGTATATTGAACTATCCCATATAAAATGGCAGTTTTAGTCAACTCAAAATCCGTCACATTCAAAAACATTGGACTGCCTTTGCTTTTAAAAACTATCACTGAGAATATCATCATATCTAACTAATGTGATTACTAAGTTAACACATAAATAATGTTGAAGAGTTCAAATTTCATGAACAAATAATTGTATCATGACCAAATGAAAAGTAACTCATATTAGAGCATACCACAAATGTCTTTGTTATAGCAGAAGATGTTATCTGTCGGAGTCATGTGCATACACAATGAACTACTATATAAATTTTTTTTTTAAAAAAATCGGATTTTTTTTTTTTGGGGGGGGAGATAAAAAAAAAAAGCGGAATTCCGCGAATTAGCGGAAAAATCACATCCCTGATGTTATCAATATTTGGAACGACCGCCGCCCAGCAGTCCTGAAATCTGATGCTAGCAAGTGTCAGGTAAGCAACTTACAAATGTAAGATAATATACAGCACCATATATTTTACTACCTGCTATCATGTTATGGTAATAAGTTGTCTTACAGTTTGTGAATTGGAATGTCTTGCACGACTGCTGCATTATTTATGGCGATGAATCTCTGGAGGGTGAGCCCTTAACCACAGAAAAGATGTTTGGTCAAGCTCTGACCATTTGCAGCAGACTTATTAGAGGTTTGTGTTTTATGGCAGGTCATTATGTGAGCGCGCACACACAGTGAATTGCATTGAAGCAGTTAAGTATACAAACTGCAGATTTGTTAGTAAATCACCAGGATAATCAATCCCTGAAGAAACGCCGGAAAAGAAGCCCAAAATGGCTGCTTCAGGAAACGGAAAAAGATCGACCAAAAGTAGTGCAGACTTTGGGAATGGAGAGTGCGGGTGGTGGTATGCATGGTGAGCAATAACAAAGAGGAAACGTCAAAGAGTCCCCTAATTCAGTTATTGTCATGTAATGTTATAAAGTTTAGTAGTTGAGCGGGTTTAAATGGCAAGATGTGTTGAAAAGAGAATTCTGCCTTCTAATATGGAGGAGGAAAAAATATGGAAATTGTGCAGGCCATCCCGTGTCTGCCACGAGACCATCTGCTGTCTGGACCAACTGGTCCCCAACCAGCCACCTGCCATCAGGAATTCATACGGACGCTATATGCATCCGCCATGTGTGTGCGTGTGTGTTTGTGAGATGCCGGTTGAAATACACGCGGCTGAAATCCCAAACAGCCTGAACAAATATTCGCTCCTCAGCACAATTTGCATGCTCTCAAGATCTGCACGGACAAATGTTCCAACGCATTCAAATGTCGACAAATATCTCCAACGTCCCTTGACAGGTTGTTCAACGTGTGTGCAAATATGTCGTTAGTCGAGCCGTCAGCGCTCCTCCCCCATGGAGCTGGCTTTTTCCGTTTGCTTTTTTGCAGGTAAGAAAGGAAGAAAATTCAAACCTGAGACGAATTGTCACAGCTGATTTTATGACTTTAACTTGCGCCTTTAATAGGCAGGTGCAAACACATCAGCCGGCGGGGGCAAACTGAGGCGCTGGGGAAAACTTTTCCACTAGTGTAGATATTTTTGAAATGGCAGAAAGAAAAAAAAAAAGCAAATCAGCTCCGGAAGTTCTCATGCCATATGACAAAGCTTCTTCCAACAATTTCAGGGCACTGTGACAATTGGCAGATCCGTTTTTCTGGTGTCCGATCGATCCCATGTTTCGAATGCAAAGTTTGCAGGATGGGCAGGTACCTTCATCGGCGTCTCAAATCTCTGAAACGCTTCGGACAACTGAAACAGGCACACTACACACTCGCACCGTCGACGGGAACGTGCAACTGAGGGGCACAAGGGCGGAAGCGCACAAGAACTGGGACGCGGCCCACACGTCGCAAACAGGAAACGGAAACAAAGCTGACGTGTGAAGTCCCGCCTCCTCCATGGCAGATACCCCAATGACCCGAGTCTTCAATTGGCTTTTTCTCTCCATGCATTCAGGACCTAAAGATTGAGTGATTTCTAGACTAGTAGCAGAATTTTAAAACTTATTTTACAGCTGACTGGGAACCAGCAATGTAAACTATGATGTAATAGCGGCGGAATTGAAAGGTGTATTTAAGTCTTAACTGAAGACCGAGGTAGCAAATACCCGACCCGACACTGCTTTTCATCAGGCAGTTTGACTTTTGTGAAAAAATGATGAAGCCAAAGTATGCAACAACATCAAAAACTTGAATGGAAAAAAAAAACACTCTCTAATGAGCTAATAAACATGGTTAGCTAATTAAAATAAGATGGCTCCATTCCAAGGGAAGTAATTATTAAAACTTAAGTGGGACCCAAGCACCTCAGGAAGTGACGCTCCCAGACGGCTCGTTCCCAAGTTTTCCTTTGATTGCCAGCAACGGGAAAATTCAACGCTCGCCGTCTACGCCAGAACTTGCCGCATTCTGGCGACCTTGCGCCATTTCCTCCCAGTCGGAGGAAGACGGCGGGGGCCGGCTCGCTGGGAATGTTACAGCCGGGGCAGGAGATGGAGCCTCGCACCTCTCCTAAATTGCCAACGAAGCGGGCAAATTCTATTCCTTCGGCAGCTCTTTTACTGGATCTGGATTGGAGTCGATCGCTCTACTGGGAAAGCGGCAGGCGCGCGGCCCAGGTGATCCCTGCCAGCCATTTTGCCCCCTGCATTTAAGTATTCATCCAACCTGCTGCCAGAAAGGAGAGAGCGTGCTCGCCAGCGCTAACCGGCTCCAGAAAATTATGCTAATGTGCGTGCGTCGGTGAACAAAACGCAGCCGCACAATAAAAAGCCGCACGTTTATAGAACGGTGTGCACGCGTTCATGAATGAGCAAACACGTCATGTGGCCGTACTGATTGGTGAAGCAGCATGTGGCTCATTAATCAGGTTATTTGCAAAGCTCTGGTTTGAGCAACGGTCAGTGATGGTAGGAGAAGGGGTTAGGGTTTCAAAATATGGTTTCAAGACAGGATTTGGGGTTTCAAACTAAATTTGGGTTGGTTTTGAATATGGTTGGGTTTTAGGTTTCAAGTGGTTAGCGAGCTAGCAGTTAGCCAACTCAAATGCTAACGAGCCAACTACCTTCTTGTTCAAGAGGGATGACCTGAGACCTTCGATCTGGTTTTGCATCACCGTTGGACGGGTGAAAACAACAACACGTGTCATCTTTGTGCTTGGCGGAGGTATTAAAAAAAGAGATGAAGGAGGAAGGAATTGAGATGGCGGAGAGCGAAGCAACAGGGATGGATGATGATGATGACACGAGAGGCCGAGGGAGCGAGTCAGAGCATCAGCGGCCTGGCAGGCAAGATGGCTGCAGGAGGGGACCGAGCCCCCGGCCAAATATGGTCATCAGCTCTGTCCTACTTTCTCTAATGGGCTGAAACGCAGCTCGGATGATACAGGAAAAGCCATATACGGTCAAAGGGGGGAAATCACTTCTCTTTTCGACTGTGAAACGAGTGATGTAAGCGAGGCTACACTTTCGTTCTCAGGGTGACTCGGGATAAGGACTCGCCTCGGGTTCAGCTCGAGGCTCCGTAGGTGTGAAAGCGCAAAACATTATCAGCGAACCATGCGGTGGGGTCAACGACCTCGAGTCACAACATCTGTATGCATGGACAGCAAACGGGTCACGTGAAGGCCTCGCGGCGCTCCAGTGTTTCGTCGTCCTTCGCTCTTCGCAGTTCACTTTTTGCAGCCTCGCTGCAGATTGTTTTATCATACTTTTCGCACTGATTATTTGCTATATTGCGGGATATTTTAGTGATTTTTTTTTTTCCCCCACACAGGGCATGGCCGTTGTGCCTCTTCTGACCGCAATTTGCCAAAGTTGTTGCATCTGTTGCTTCTGCCATGCAAAACATAAATAAATCACGTAAACGAATCACATTTTGTGGGAGCCAGTGTCCAGTCATGGAACGTTCTGATTCTGTTTGATTGGTGAACTGGAGTCAAATGTCGCTAGTTATGCAACACACAGGCGGACTCTCTCTCTCTCTGACAAACCAAAAATAAATTGATAGAAGCCATAACAGATCGTTAGAGTATTTAAATGTGGTCCGAACTGACGCGATTTTGGTGAATTTGATTGCGGCGCAGACAGACAGATTCTGAGCTCCGCAGACTTGATGGATTTTGTTCATAAAAATGTGACCGGCGGGCATCAAACCCTCTGAATTACTGTATTAAATTGTATACTCCAATACAGTGTTTCTCAATCTTTTTTAACAGTGACGTACCACCCTGTGAAATATTTTTTTCAGCAAAGTAACGCCGAACCAGTGCAAAGCATTTCTGGTTGAAAAACAAAACAAAACTTAAACCGAGTGCCTTCATTGTCTGATTTACAGTATTGAACTTTGGAACTTTATTTGTATTTATGTGGTCTCTTGAACTATTTGGAAATTAAAAGATACAACAACAACACCAAAAGAACAAAAATAAAGTTATGTGTACATAATTCAAGAAGTCTTCTCCTTTGGGTTTATAGTAAAGCTCTGTTCTCAAAAATAACGTAATTTTCTAAAAGTTTGAGGTGATTCTAGGTGACACGTGAAAAGTTGTTTTTTAGGACACTGAAATAGAATAGCCTACTGAAAATAACATTCATTTTATGACCTTATATTTTTCTGAAGTATTTACATATACTGTACTTTTTAACTATATTGTACCCCCTTGGAGTGCTTTCACGTACCCCCACACCGCATTTAAATGGCAAATGGACTGAACTTATAAGGGAAATAAAAGAGCCACTTTGATTGGCTCTGACTGAAGTCAGCTGTGACCACTCCCACAACGGTGCATAAATGACCAATATCGGTAAAGAAAATATAATCCCAAAAATTCTTTATGGCGCTATTCCTATATTTTGAGATGTTTCTCTTTGTTGTTGTACTTTTCTCATGTAAAATGTGTCCATCAGAATAATAAAGGTTGTGAAATCCTGGTATTGACATAAACAAAACGGAACAAAACAAACACGACGATGTCATCCAGTCAGGACTGCGGCACCAAGCAGCGCCGCCGCCGCCGCCGATCTAACTCATTTATTCCAGATGTCCTTCACAGGTCCCTGTTGCTATGCCGGTTGCCATGACTGACCATTGGCTCTTCCACACGCACACGCACACGCACACGCACACGCACACGCATACAACAGATTCCATTCCCGCCTGAATTATGCCATTAAATGAGACACGGTGCTTCAGAACAAGGGAGCCTCTCTCGCTGTTGCTCCTGTGACATGAGCAGCATAACAAGCACGTTCCTGCAGCCGCACTCCTACACCGCACTGTACTCGTCGACGGATTGAAAGACGCATGCCGATAAGTGAGATGGGTCCAAACATGAGAAAACGCTAGGCAGCCTTCTTTATACCGACATGCGTACATTGGCACATGAAAAGGAGGCGTCGGGCTTGTCAAGGGGGGGTAAAAGATGGTCTTCAAAGGAGGAGTGATCGTCAGGGGCTGCAGTGGTCGGTTACGACGTGGGCGTTACGTACAGCCGATATTAACTCATTCATTCCTAGCCATTTTCACTGAAGCAATCTCCTTCAATCCCGGCTGTTTTACTGGATTTGGACTGATTTTGCAAGGCCCACTGAATATTGTGTTCTATTCTTATAAAAACATGAAACTTACCAAAAGAAAGATTAAAGTCTCTTCTTTCATCAGGAAAAAAAGTAAATTTCTATCCATTTCCGTTTTGCAGCAATTAGCAATAGGATATAGCTAAGTTTCGTCATTATTCACAAATCGATTTAGAATTCTGAGTACTTTTTTTCAACATGGTCCTGATTCATTTCCTAGGCTCTGCTACCACACCTGCTGGCCGTTTGTGTAATAACTACCATTTCTTTAACCGTTCTTTGGAGTTGTGAGGCTGCATCAAAGCCTTATGGATGTTCTAGCATAAAAAAAAAAAAAACGTTTTAAAAAAACGCATCAATACGTCTTTGGGACACTCCAAACATTTATAATAGAATGTATTTCTACGTTTTTGGGAGCAAATGAGTTTAATGTCTGCATAACATGTTCATATGACAGGTTTTTGTAAGGGATGTTTTCAAAACATTAATGTCACCGATAACCTGTACAACTCGATAGAAAAAAAAAAATTTAAATTTTTTTTTACAAAAGGGGAAGTCAAACAACTGAGATAATGTGGCTGCCTTCAGACTGGTTATCCCTCCTAAATTGATGAAAAGATTAGAAGAAAACTGGTCCGAAAGGCCGCCAAGGGGCCAACAACATTTAATGGGTTGAAGGAATTTCTGGAAAGTTCTGGTTGTTTATTTATTATATGCGGTCTCTCGTCTTTTTCATTTGTCTGGGCTATGAAGTCCAGTAGTGTTCGATTAGGCCTTCTTGGCACACATAATAAGATAAGTGGCTTGGGGTAGGCTCTTAAATCGCTGTGACCTTTCTACTTGCTATGACCTTTCTTATCTATGACACTCTTGGCACATTTACTAGCTGAATCCTGTTAAGACCGTGGAGTCCCATTGTCACATGGATTAGGCAAAGACAATGCTATATATGGACACGGCAAAGACAAGAACAAGCAACAATTTTGGATGGATTAGACCTTCTTCCGCATCTGGCGGAAAAGGCTCCAGGGCCACGTCTCAATATTTTTGGCATCCATTAAATAGTTCAACTGACAATATGCGGTCTATGGTAGTTAATAAATATAAGTATAAGCAAGCACAACCAACACTGCTTATCAGCCACCATACCTACAATTTGATCTCAGGAAAAGCCTACTAGAACTTCTTCAGGATTAATGCTTGCAGTTGTGCGCCTATTTAACATGAATTCAAATGTGATTGGTTACTTGTGAACACAGATATATATATATATATATATAAGAGGGTGTGTACACTTGTGCAACTACATTATTTCAGATGTTTATTCCTCCTCTCGAATGGATTTCCTTTTTGTTGTTGAATTGTACATGTGATCGGTCACATTAATGCAAAATAAGTTTAGAAATGATTTTCTTTGGCCTCATTTCTTGATATCGCAAAACGTGGCATTTGAACCAAGTAGTGTCATCATTTTATATCCACTGAACACAAGCCCACGCCATAAGCACCCGCAGACTATAAATGCGGGCGCGCCAGAGGAGCACTTGTTTTATGGAACATAAAACGGAGACATTAGCATCAAAAAGGAGAAGCTTTTAAAACGGGCAACGAGCCGTTAACATCCAGTTTTGACGAGTGGTCAACAAAAAAGAGGGGACCAGTTGACATTGTTGGAGGACCGAAGGATACTGAAATCGACAAAAATGCTCTGTGCCCGGGTTTGGGGTTTCAAATTAGTGTCACAATCCGGGGATAGGGCTTCAAAGTCGGGTTTGGATGTTGCATTAGCCGCCGATGCATCCCAACGGCTTCCTGAAATGACAACGTAGCTTGAAACATAACAAACCCCAAATGTTGGACTGATTTCCGTTGGCTGCTGACTGCACTCGTAACAAGGCCGACTGGCTCACCACTGCTGGTTAATATTCAGCTACAATGCAGCCCGACAATTCCACAGTGGCAGCTAAGCCGTGTATTAAAGCGTAGATTGTGCGCCAATGTACTTCGCAGCGCGCTACCTTTCTAAGCGGGCACGCTTTCACTTCCAATCCTGTCGCAGCCAGAAAATGCAAGACTTCCTGAAGGAGACGTGTCGTGCCGATCAATTCCATGTCGGGGGAGGGGTGGGGGTGGGGTTGTGCAGGTTTGATCTGTTAGAGCCGCAAGTGTTCAATAAATTGGTGTTGCATAAAAATGAGCAGACTATCATATCAAAGAAAAAGCGGAGCATTACGTTGCTGTGCAATTAGGCTTTTCTACACACGGGTCACGGTTTTCTTGGGCTGCAAAGGGTTACCAGTTTGATACGCACTTCTGAAAATAATACATTTGCTCAAATTACTATCCATTAATAACGTTAGTAAAAGATGTAATTTTCAGAAAATGTTCCGACACCGGAAGCAAAATGCTCTGACGGCATAATGTTACAGACAATAATAATAATAATGATAATGATAATAATAATAATAATAATGCATTATATTTATAGGTGCCTTTCTAGACACAATTTTTAAAAAAACAGATTTAATTAAAAGCGCTGTAGAAAAAAATAAAAAATAAAAAACATAAAATAAAATTAAAAAAAATTAATTAAAAAAGGATGGTGGGTTGGGCTGGTGTGCTTTAAGTTGGCAATGGCATTATGGGAAAAATTTAATGTTTATAGCATTTACCTTACGTTTTACCAATATGTTCGAACGACTTTAGCATTTAATTCAAACAACTCTACCAAGAACGACTTTACCAACACATTTGAACAACTTTACCAAGTCATTCAAACAACTTAGCCCAGACAAAATTGACTCCACATGGCAGTTCCACGCTCCCTTAAGAACGGCCCTCTGAGTGAAAACGATAACTACAACGCGTCAAAAATGAGTTGACACCCCTGATTAGCAGTGATTACTGACCTCTTGTCAGAAAATCCTCAAAAGTACGTGATTGTGGAGACGCATCAGAAGACTTAAGCGATATTCCAGCGAGAATGCTATAAAGGCGCGGGTGTGTGCGCGGGCAATGTTAATGAAGGTGCGTGTGTGTGTGTGTGTGTTGCTGACGCCTGATGCATGACACCTCGTGGTGACAGCGAGCTGCCAGCGAGGACGCTAGTCATAACACAGCAGCAGGAAGGTGGGAGGACATTACCTCCCAGCGCGCGCACACGCACACACAAACAGGCACACGTAGAGACGCAGACACAATATGACACAGTGTTAAAGTCATATCAAGGTCCTTATTTAGATTGGCTATCATCTCTGACCTCCCTCTCCATCCTCATTAGTGGGACTAGACAGCCTCCGTGGGGCTCGGAGCTGCCGCGGGCCCACACACAAGATGTCACATTGCTTCAGCGCCGGCGCCCGACGCAACGTAGCCGCCGGTGCTCGCTCCGTCGGGCCCGCATGCAAAATTGCCGCCGTCCCTGCCATAATTGACTGATTGATTGACATCCAGACTGGACGGCGTGATAGTCTTTTTGCTAATATGGCTGCAAATAAACTCATCCGCGCTGACCTCTAAGGAATCAATACGGCGCCGCGCCGGGAGGTGTCGGGGCTCGGAGGGAGATGTTGCTTTTAACGGGGAGCTACAGTTCAACAAGACAACACAAACAAGGTTAAATCTTGTTGTATGGGCGAAGGCCGGTTACACATAAAGGCTAATCAGGCTGCTTTTGTTACCATTTTGCCACTTCCATATGCCAAAAATATGTTATTGCACCTACTGTATGTCGTATGTCTATGGTTGTGTGACGTGAGATATGTCTGTGTTTATCGAACCTTGGACAGTCTTTGTGTCCATGCTAGGTGTAAATGTACGTGCCTATGATGGGTGCATAGCCTATGCTAGGTGCACATGCTATGTATCTATGCTACGTGTCTATGCTATGTATCTATGCTAGGTGTCTATGCTATGTATCTATGCTAGGTGTCTATGCTATGTATCTATGTTAGGTGTCTATGCTATGTATCTATGCTATGTATCTATGCTAGGTATCTATGTTAGGTGTCTATGCTATGTATCTATGCTACGTGTCTATGCTATGTATCTATGCTACGTGTCTATGCTATGTATCTATGCTACGTGTCTATGCTATGTATCTATGCTAGGTGTCTATGCTATGTATCTATGCTAGGTGTCTATGCTATGTATCTATGTTAGGTGTCTATGCTATGTATCTATGCTACGTGTCTATGCTATGTATCTATGCTAGGTGTCTATGCTATGTATCTATGCTAGGTGTCTATGCTATGTATCTATGCTACGTGTCTATGCTATGTGTTCATGCTAGGTGTATATGCTAGTTCTATATCCTACGTGCCTATGCTAGTTGTATATACGTACTACATGTTGTTGTTGGACAATGTCGTTGCTACTTGTTACCTTGTATCTAGAGATGGGAAAATGAAGCCTCATGAAGCCTCATGAAGCACTTTTACTATTTTTTTTACTCCATTTTGAATGTCCACTGCCTTTTTAAGCCAATAGTGCCATCTAGAGGAGTCAAAAAATATCACAAGTGCTTCATGAGGCTTCATTTTCCCATCACTACTTGTATCCTCTGGATGTGCCATTTTGATAACCGCGGTGGCGCCAGGCACTGCGCCCATACCGGTACCAATGGGAAAAGAGAGACAGGATTGCTTTCTTATTACTTGCGGGATCGGTATTTGAGGAAATCTGGTCATTCATCCCTGGGTGTCATTCATCAACAAAAAACATTACAAAACTATGCAGTAACGTTTCAAATGAGCCCCAGAGTTTAACAGACACTGATCTTTCTAACCGTTTGGCTGTATGGATGCAAGATTGCCTGTGCTGGACGCAGAAAAAAAATATTATTACACTATTGACATATTTAAAAAAAGGTCATGTTTTTGCTCATATTCTGAAAATATGTTCACCTTTTGGCACATATTTTCATTGAAATCTTGGGTTCAATTGCACAGTTTTGCATCGGGAATGCAAAAACTATCAACTTCCCTTTAAGACATTTTTTGGGATTGAACAGGTTGAAAGCAGGCCTAAATCCCGGTTATCAACATTCCTCAACGTGGGGCTTCAAAGTTGACGAGAACAAACAAAAAATAACTCGTAGAAATCCTCAAGTGAGGTTTGCCAGCACGCTTCTTTTTTTTTTTTAATGTCAGATGTCAAAAGGCCCTCCAGTGCAACTACTGAAGGTTGAAGCCAGCCGGCGTAATCCGGGCCAATCGGTGCTGCCGAGCTTTTAATGATCAGTTATTACCTCAATGACAGAAGAGAAAGGAGAAAAAAAAATCAGGTTCTCATACGTCGCTAGACCTTCACCTGGAGGACAAAAAAGCTTTCATTATTCTTCTCTCGGCCATTCTTTCTCCTTTTTGTTGAGAACTCTGTTTGACTTTCTCCTTGTCGTCTCCTCCCGCCACGACGGGACTGTCTCCCCATGCTAATCAGGTGAAAGGTGCGTGTGACATCGCAAAGCCACAATTCCATTCCATCATATCGTGACACGGAGTGCCGGGAGAAGCAAAGCAGCCCCAGAACATAACCGACTTCGATTGTTCTGATACTGGGCAGCACATTTCACTGGACAATTCCTTGACGGTCTTGACATTTGATTGCACCCGGCACAGGTTGGAGACACCCTGTGCCGGATACAGAAAAGCTCCCGCAGAGTACAATGAAATGTCAAGAGTATCGCGAGGTTATTCAGCAAAATGTGCCGGCCGGTGTAACGAAAGCTCAGCTTAGCGTTTTAGAGGAGTTCCTCGTATAATAGATGTTGAGCCGCTTTTAATCGCCGGCTGCGTCATCCACTTGAGGGAAAAAATGCTTTCTTCCATCCTTTAATCCTTTTTACCATCCTTCCTTCATTATTTCCTTCACCCTAGTTCCCATTCTTCTTTTTTATCACCTTCTTTTCTTTATCTGTTATTTCTGTCCTTTAGTCCTTCCTTCCATCCGTCCTTGTTTCCTACCTCCCATCACACAACCTTCCCTTCCTAATTCCCTTTCCTTCGGACCTTTTAACCTTCTTTCCTGCTTACCATTTTGCCTTCTTTATTCCTCCTTTCCCCCCATCCTTCCTTCGGATTACCTTTGGTCTTCGATTCCTTCCTGTCTTCGATCCATCCTTTTCCTAACCTAATCCCTTCTTTCTTTCTCCCTTTATTCCTTCCTTGCATGCATCATTGTTTCCTTCTGTCATCCATCTATCATTTCAAACCGTCCATCCTCCCTCCATTCTTCTTTTCTACCTTATATAGTTGTGTCCTTCCTTCTATACATCCTTTCTTCATCCATGAATCCTTCATTCCGACAATCTTTGTCAGACCTCCTATTCCTTCCTTCCTTTCATTTTCTCTTATTTCTTTTTTCTCCCTTCCACCAAGCCTTGCTTACTTCCTTTTATCAGTCCTTTTTTCATCCATCCTCCCTTTCTTCCATACATTATTCCTCCTTTCTGTGTTTCCTTCCTTCCTGGCATACCATCCTTATTTGCTTCCATCCTTTTGCCCTCCCTTCTTTCTGTTCTTCTTTTGTCCTTTTCTCCATTCCCTCCATCCCTACTTCCTTCCTCCATTCCTTCCATCCATCCATCCATGGACCTTTTCCTTCCTCCATTTAATTCCAACAATTTACTTTTGGCCAATCCTACATTTTTGAATGCATCTCATTCTAACAAAGGATCTTTTATTGGTGGGAAATGTTTGCAAATCTAATATAATGGCGCTCAATATTTATTTCATAATAGTACATGACTTACCCTATCTGTAGTTAAGTAAATAAACTACAGGTTTGGTTGTTTATTGGAACCCATAACATGCAAATTATGCTACCTAAAGCACAAGTAATGACCACCCAGCACCGTTCCCACCCCCGCGGACTCCATTTGCGCTTGAGTAAATAAACACCCCCGGACGCTACATTGACAAATATGTGGTGCGTGTTGAAATGAGTGGCGCAGAAACGAAAGCTCACACATGCCGACAAGCTTTGACTGGCACTTGCATTGTGCGTTCTATTCAACAAGACTGATTCGCAGGCTGCCAAGTGGCTCGTGCGGGAAAGCGGACACGCCGCCGTAGCTTGAACACTCATTGACTGGAAAATGGAAGGATTAGCATGTGTGACATCACCGAAGCCACAAAAAAAAAAGAAGGTGTCCGATAAGAGCTTTCAAAGCCTGAAGTCGGATTAATTGGGTTTTCACTCTCAGGCACTGGAGCCAGGAGTTTCACGCACGTCAACTCGCCGCAGCGTTTTTAAGGGGAATTTGACAATAATCACAAGTGAGCGTGTAAGCCTTTGCGACGCATCTTAATTTAAATCTTCATTTGCCTTTAATTGAACAACAGTTGACTTTGTAACCGCTCCAACTTTTATTCCCAGCAAATGCCAAATGGTTGCGGCAGTTGTTGTTTTTCCGCCGGCGCCCTGAATGACATTTGCCGGCTCCGCTACGCACCTCGCTCGACTGTTTTGTAACGTTGCGTTGCAAAGAAAGAGGCGGGGTGGTTTTGATTAGCAAAATGTACAGAAAGATATGCAAATCAGGAAATGAAATCATTACACACTGCGGTGAAATACCGTAAACTTGCATGACACTTGATTAGACGCCATATTCAGAAGCCATACCCCAATTAGTCCGACAAATTCCCATCAGGGAACAGCGGTGCCTTCAAATACAAGTTTCTCCAGAAAAAAAACAAAAAACAAAAACAAATTCAAGTTTCAATTGTTCCGTGACGATGCTCACAAGTCACAACATCATCCCAAATCATCGTTCCCCAATGAAATGAATTGAAATACCAAGAATCCGTTCCAGCCCAAAAAACTCTACACTTTATAATATTGTTAGTTATAAAAAAATTGAGTGATGACATAATTAAATGAAATGTAAAGAATTAAACAGTTTTTGCCACACTTCTAGTTTCAATAAACTGGGCATTGTGCTGCTCTTTTTGGTGTGTGCGCCTTAGCCACCTGGGGGCGCTAAAATACAGACAGAGACGCACAAAAACGTTTCACAGCAAACTCAATATTTGAATATTGTCAGCAATGTTCATATATTCAAATGTCTGCCGCTTGTTAAACTGTCGACTATCGATGCTAACCATTACCATGTTAATGGTAATTTCTATTGTTTGTTAGCATTAAGCTACAGTATATGAGCTTTTTAGAGGCAAATGGCAGTTTGAACTTCTCAAGGTGTAATTATCTTTGTTTTAGACACGCGATTCCCGAGCGCAATCATTGCTGCTCACCGCTCCCTCAGGGGATGGGTCAAATGCGGACAACGAATTTCGCCCCCACTTAGTTGGGTGTGACGATCAGTGGAATTTACCTTTACCTTACTTAAAACTGGGAATGGCATGAAACAGCTTGAGGTGTCTTTTTGGAAGATTGGTTCCCTATCTGAACATGTGATTTTTTAATTGCTAACCAAAACAGCAGCACCAAAGCATGTAAACATTCACTCAGATCAATTCTAGTGTAGAATCTTAAACCATCTTCGTATCTTAAGCTGATCTTTGGAGACGGTGTTTGTTGTAACCATAACTGGCTTTCCAACGTGACTGTATGTCCACGTCTCGGGTTCAAAACTGTTTATTTGCTACTTCTCCTACTTTGCCGTATTTTCTTTCATTTTTATCTCAGGTTTTTACTTAGATTACTGACATTAAACTTACTTGTGTTATATTATACTTATATATTTTTTCATTATCTCACAAATGAAGTGCATCAAAGGATTAACTCTGTGCCTCTGTTGTGCTTCTTATTTAGCTTTTGGAGACTTTTTCTATCAAGATTGTAAGATGAAGAAAACTGCTTTTTAAGTATATACTTCCTCTTCTTTTTCGTAGAGACAATTCACAGAGGAAATTGAAGCGTTGCTCATACATTGCATCACAAACTGGTTGAAGAAAATCATAAAAAATAAAATGGATGTTTGCGTTGTGCATAAAAAACGTCCCGATTTTGACAATATGTTTGAATACAAATGATGTTGAGCTGGGCCAAATTGGACCAAGTTGCAATTTGAAGCTTGCTCTTCCTGCAGTTGATGATTGCGTGAAAGCCAAAATGATGTTCATTCAATACTTTCAGACCATTCAGTAAGTGCTCAAAGAAGCAATTTTCTAATATTATTTGCTCTTCGCAATTGTTTTTTTTTTTTTTTTTTACGTCAGCATTGTTTTGTCTTTATAAACGCCGGGTGCACATTTGCAAGGACAGCTTGCAAAACATTTGAAGGCACTTTCACAATGAAAAGCAGTTAAAAGAAATATATGACTCCATCCACTGGCATTTGTGCATGCAGCAGAATGTGGGGGAGTTTCGGCTGCTGAGGACGACGGCTTTGAGGTGCGGCCAACTCGCCACTTTGCGGGGCGCTTCTCGCCGCTTCACTCTATCGCCGGTTTACATTTGTGGCCATGGCTTCATCTGTTGCGGGTTTAGCTCGCTATTTTGCCGGTTGTCTTGCTAGTTTACGATTCATTCAAACTAGTGGCGACAGGCTATATCAAATGAGTTAAGACTAGTCAGGTTTCCATCCATTTGTTTCCAATTTTTTTAAAGCAAATTTACTGAAAATGCGATTTATGCCCGTTTCCATGTGTTGTTCTTTTGCAAATATTGAGAGGGGACTCCGCCGCTATAGGTGGCGGTATACACCATTAAGAGATGTGAGCCACCAGCCATTTATCTCTGACTGCCAGACGTTTTCAGAAAAGGGATGCCGTGGGTGCCAGCCGATTTAAGCATTTTGACTGATCTTTCAAGGTCCACAGAAAATTATGTGTTTGGACTATGGAAACACACATACTACCAAATGAAAGATTGGACTCTCATCTTTTATCAGGAAAAAAAAGTTTGTTTCTACCTTATTCCGTTCTTCAGTAATCAACAATAGAAAATGGTTAGTTTCACCTCTGTTTTGAAACAAACGTCTTTTAACGTCTTTGGCACTCCTCCTTAGGATTTTACTAAACGTTATTTAACGTTTTTGGCAGTCAAAGAGTTAAAATAAGAAGAAGAAGACCAGGAAGCGACTGCGCCGTGCGATGACGTCGTAAGAGCTTGCTTTTGTAATTCTTGATCAACCGTAGCCTTTCTTTGCTGTTTTCCAACTGAAATAGCATTAATATTCAATTCTTTAATTAATTCCAAAAATATTTCTGTTTCGCTCCCCCCCCCCCCAAACATACCTTACTTTATCGTCCGACATTGCTTTTTTATTACAAACGTACGTGCGACGCAATATCCGGTCTTGCACACGGTTATTCGCAAAATCGGTTTCCATTGCCAAAATTCGCATTTTCCTTTTTTCGATACGCTTCAAAATCCACCCCCTCTAAGCGTAAAAACTTGTTAAAATGGGTGAATGGAAACCCACCTTGCACATTGCACTAAAACATTGGACATTCAATTTCTTGTGTCCCAGCTCAGACACTTCATCAAAAAAAAAAAAAAAAAAAAACGATTCCTCCATTCTCTCTTATATTTGCTTTATTTTCACTTTCCTCAGGTATGACTTTGTAAGACTTTCAATTATGTAAATTCCAGAAATACGAGGGACATTTTGTAGCTTTGCCGTCTAAAGACCCAGGTGCGAAACTTGATTGGTTTCCTAACAGGGGGAGCCGGTGTAAAATGCGTGGATGATAAGGGGGGGGGGGGGGGGGATGCGGGGTTGCAGGTGCAAACGCGCTTCCCGTCAAGATTGACGGGCGAGCAGCGCGCCCACCTGAGGTGGCGTTCATTAGCCCGTTAAATGGCCGACATTGGCTCGTTAGCCGCCCAGGTGGCGTTTGCTGAATACAAAATCGACCGGGGCAGGAACAAAAGGGGTTCGTCGCATGCGGGGGTTGCCCTCCTGTTAAAAAAAAAAAAAAAGAAAAAGAAACCTGTGCTGAGCTCTGAGGAGCTCGACTCACATAAATTGAAGCGAGCAGCAGCTGAATCTTAAAGGCGCCCCCGAGGTCTTTCCCTGTAAACAAACCGAAGTTATGTTGACTTTATTTAATCAGCCAAGTCACTGTTTTGACAGCCACCGAACGCACGTGTGCAGTCCTACAAAAACATGTTGTCATGTTGAAATCTGCCTCATTGACATTTGCATCTCCCATTCAAAGTCACATTTGGTCCAATGAGCCAATTCATTGGCGCATTCTGCGCTACTTGAGCGTGTTAAAAACTCAATGGCTGTCATCAGTGTTGCCGCAGCCATCTGTTGCAAGCTCCTTCGTCACATTTACGAACTCATTTTACTAACAGGAAATAATGGAGATCTGAAAATCTCTTCTCGTTACAATTTGGTGCATATGGTTGCAGTTATCGGACAGTTGGCCCAAGCGCTTTTCATTTGCAGTCTGGACGAAGAGGAGTGAACGTTAAGTCTACAGAAGTTGACAAAATGTCAACCGATTTGGCGGCTAAATAGAAGTCACTGAATACAATAAACAATGTTTAGTGTGGGGGATACGTTGCAGACACCACCAGCTGTAAAAATTCACAATACGGAGACTAACATTCTTTTTTGTTGTTGTTTTACAATTACAACACACTATAATAAAAATAAGACAATTGTAAGTTAGACTATTATACTAAAAAGTTATTAAAACAACTGAAATCAAAACAATGCAAATATTTAAAATAAATACTAAAAAAAATGTATGAAAAAGAATTATAAAAATGTATAATTTTTTATATTATTAAATAATAATAATATAAACTAAGTTACATTATCAGAATCATATATAATTTTTAATGATGAGAAAATAAAATCTATAGAATTTTTTTGAAAATGAGAAAATGTTATTGACAGTAAAAATATTTCAAATAGATTGGTTGAAAATTATGAAAATTAAAAAGTAAAATGAATCAATCAAAAATGATCAATTAACTGAATGCAAAACAATTAAAAACATATTTAAAAGTAAAATTAAAAAATACAAAACAATTTAAATAATTAGGAACAAATTACAAAATTATTTATAAAAAAAGAGAAAATTATAACAATTGTGATGAATAAAAATGATAATATCGTCATTAAAATGATTGCCCAAGTCATTTTTTTACAATTTTTTTTTTTACCAAAATCACCTCCTCATGATGCATTTTTTTGTGTTTCCTGAAAAATCGGGGTGAAAAATGACTTAGGTGATTATTTTAAAGAAGGTGTTGATATTCATGATACTTATATTAAGTAACAAAAGTAATCAATGTCATAATAAAAATTTGAATGTTAAAACATAAAAAAATATATAGTTTAATATTTAAAAATATAAAGCATTTTTAAAATATTTTTGAGAAAATATCAAACACAAAAAGGGAATAATTCATGAAAAAAATTATTAAACAAAAAAATGCACCGAGCTGACGACGGTTGAATGTTTTGATTCCTGCCCTTTAAAGACTCTTCCAACGTAACCTCACCACCATCTTCATCATTTGAACATATCACAGAGTTCACTCATCAGATCGTCGCTCCCGTAAAAGCGCAGACATGTGACGCCTCGTTAAAAGCGCCCTGAGTGACGAGTGCGACCCTCAAATTATCCCGGGCCTTAAATATGCTCCTGTTCTACACGGGGCGGCGGACAAATTAAAACACGCCGGCGTTAAATGCTGATGATGAGAGATGACAACGCCGATGCCCGCGTCCTCGTCACAGCGCCCCCTGTGTCACCTTTCACCTGTCACTCAACGTTATAATCATCGCGCGCGTGCACGCACACGCACGTCTTGCAGAGGAGGCCGGCGGAGTGATTAGCTTGACATCACAAGGAACACGAGCGTGAAGGGAGCGAGCGAGCGTGAAAGCGGGCAGGTAAGCCAATCACATCCAAGACAGTTGGCTCGCACACAACACATGCATGTTAGTAAGAGCGAGGCATTTAGAGTCATATTTTCAAGCCATTCAAAAGAGATTCGATAGATTGAAGGTTGAGTGCGGGAGATTACGATTTGCACTTCACTGTTGCCTTTCGATCTCTTGCTCTCGCTTTACATAAATCAGACATAAGGGCTTTGTTTATTAGAAGGGAGGCTTTCAATTTTTTTGTTTTTATACTAGTATTAAAGGCTTTATAGCACAATATTTTCTCATGTGGCCAGGGGCGTTTAACATCAGGTGTTTTAGGCATTTATTAAGAAGCAGGACTTTATTTATTTTCTTTACAAATGCATTTTGATTACACATGAAACTACACTGTAGAAAACAATTGTCAGATTTTACTTAAAAAAAATTCTTGCAAGTATTTACACTCACTCAAATTAAGTATATTTCCTCAAATAGTTGGCGGGCGGGCATTATTACTGATTTTCTAAGCGCAGCAAGTGCTAATAAGTAGAAAGACATTTAATAAGAGGAGGCCTTCATTATTTCGAAATGCATTTTTACAATACATGATATGCTTTAGAGTACATAACAGTATTTCTTCATACATTGGCCAGGAGCATTTATTATTTTCACCGACTGAAAAAGAGTTTATTGGAATGGAGGCTTTTATTCATGCATTCATTCGCAAATGGATTTGTTTAAAAGTATATTAAACGTTGTGCGTCATATTGAATCATATCGTTTCCAGGTGGATTGGTTTGTGGGGGTATTTTTGAGAGCACCTCATTTCTGTTAGTTTTGTTTTTTATTAGGGCGAAGGCTTTTAATATTTAAAGGTATTTAATAGTATTGTGAAATATCTATTCTCTAGTCCTCATATACGGTAGTGGCATAAGTGGTGTTTATTCAACTTCCAAGGGCACTGTGTGTCCAATAGTCATGTTGCCCATGTCTAATGGGGGAGAGGCCTGTAAAATTCTGTACCAATATTAAATATTACTACAGTGTATTTCTTAATAGTGACAAGTAGCATTTATTTATTAAAACCGCCGAGTGTATCACATCATTTCTTTCTTTAATGACGTAGCATATTAAATAAAATATCCTATCTCCTCATGTTGTGGGCTTTATTCATTCATCAGGTGATTATTGAGAGGAAGGCTTTTTTTTTTTTTTAAATACACGGACCATTCAAAAAAGGGCAACAGATTTTAAAAAAAAAAAGTGCCTGCGGGACATCACTATATTTGTACTCCTCTGATTTATTATTTATTTTTCTCCCTCCTCACAGCCCCCCCAATCCCTTTCGACATTTTCCATTAGCATGCCTTTCTTTTTATGCCTCTCCTCGATTAAAAGGCTGCAGATTGGGGAGGCATAGCGCCGCGGGGGCCCCGAGCCGAGACCTCCCTTCCTCACTAGATGGAGGACAAACTCTTCTGCTACCCTCTTTTTTTATTTTTTTTTCCCCTGAACTCATCCATCCTTCTTCCCATGCGCCTCCCTCACGTGTCTCCATTCCATCACCGGCATCCAAAGCGCCCCCCCCCCCACACCCCAACCCCCCACCACCCCCTTCCCGCCTCCGCCATCTGCCTCGCTTCCCCCCTCGTTCCCTCATCTCCAATCCCCTCATCTTCCTCCCATCAACCACCATCTTCCTTTTCACACACACGAGGGCCTCCGCTCATACCCGAACGCCCCCCCCCCCCCCGCGCTTCCCCCCCCCCCCCCCTTTACCTGTTTATCCACAGAGAAAAAAGGCTGAGGTCAATAATGCAATCTCCATCATGCTCCTGGGCTGCCTATGCTATTTACAATGCTGCAGCATGCGCACACAAGCCCACCCGGAAATAATGGTAGCAGAGGCAGTTGAGTAGTCGTAAGGCATTTATTAAAGGAGGAGGTCTTTATTTTCATGACTGCATTTTTATGATATATTGACTGAAATATCATATTTCCTCCCATAGTGGTCCACAGCAAAAGGTTAACTGCCAAGTGTGCCAGAACATTTATTAGTCATTTATTAGAGGAGGAGGTCTTTATTTCTTATGAACATAGTTTTAGGATTCATGTACTCAAATGTCATATTTCCTCCCATACAGTAGTGGGTGACGGGTCCTCAACAAAGTACCAGAGTATCTGTTTGTCATGAGGCGTTTATTTGGGGTGAGGCCTTTTATTTGTAGAATTATATACATACAGGAGGAGTGAATTTATTAAATTGCTAGAAGTGCTCTGTGTCTAATAGTCGTAAGCGATTTATTAAGGGGGAAGTTTTTTTTTGTGTGTGTGTGTGTTTTTTTTTAAATATATACAGTATAAATATGTGATACATTATACCGGTGTATAAAGGCCAGGGGCATTTATTTATTCATTCCGCGAAAATGACCATAAATCCATTAGTGGTCATTTGTTTAGTAGAGGAGAGACCTTTATTGGTACAAATGCGGTTTTATAAATGGATCAAATAAAATATCATTATTCCTCATGTAATAACTTAAGTAAAGGGCATTTCATTCCTAGACTCCCGAGAGCACAAAGCGTCTATTAGTCATGAAGGGTTTATAAAAGGGGAGGACTTGTAGTCTTACAAATGCAATTTTATGACGACAACAATGAATAATATATACCACATTTCTTCATGGCCAGGGTCACTTATTTAATCACCTGCAGGGGAGTACCACATCTAGATTCGTTTATCAGCACAGAGGCCTTCATTGGAAAAATGGAGTAGAGTATGGATGTTATTTACTGAATTGCCCCAAAAAAAAAAAAAAAAAATTATACTAGTAGTAAAGGTTTGATTGAGAGGGAGGCCTTTAATTTATTTTTTATTTTTTACAAATGTTTAATTTTTTTTAATCAAACAATCATCAAATAAACAGTATTCCTTTATAAAGTCGCCTGCTAAGGTAGTTATTAGCAGGGGGAGCGTTTATTTAATATTTTTACAGTAATATTAAACAATAGAAACTACTTCCTCATCAAATTTCCAGGGGAGGCATTTATTTCCTCTTCACTTTATTTACAAATGAATCGTTTCAAATCATACCGATTAGATCCTCATATTGTGGACATTAACCTCAAGTTTGTTACAGCTGTAACTGAAGTTGGGTTTATTAGAGGGAGGCGTTTATTTCTTGAAGTTTATTTTACATTCAATCATACGTCCGCAAAGTGTTCATGTTTATTGGGGGCAGGTCTTTATTTTTACTAATTTATTTTATTATCTCACAAGTTGTGGCGTAGGAGATATTTACTCTACTGCCGTCATGTGTTTATTGGGGTTAGTTTTTTTTACTAATGATTTTTTTAAATAATAAAGTGCATTAAATAATATAGGCTACTCCTTTTTTTACTCACCTGCAGAGTGCGTGAGGCATCTATTGGGTGGGAGGACTTTATTTGCATATGTGCTTTTAGAAAATTAAACACTATTTGACATAGATTTTTAGAGCTCTGTTAAAATATTTGACCATTTATGTCAAGCAAAAGTGAAATTTAACACAAAATTAAATGGAAAAATGCTCAACATCTGCATGACTAGCCCGTCGGATGTCTTTGTTCCAAATAAGTTCATTAACATGCTTGTGCATGCGAGCCGCCACATGTTGTAATTAAATGACGCGTCCGTCTGTGCGCTGGGAAGAAGCAGGCCTGGCAGCCACGCCGGCGTAATAACATGACAGCCGTCAGCACCTCTGGCGGCGTGCCCTTTTTGCGCCGTGACTAGTCGTGCGTCTGTCACGATGTGTCACGACACGTGCTGGCGTGCGCCGCACAAGCGCTCGCATTGCGCCAATACTCAAAACGCTAGATGCCGTTAGCATTCGGATGTGCTCAACTTGGGGTCGTCAAACTTGTTGGGGTCCATGAACCGCTTCTTCATAATAATCTGTACTTGTGTTCAACAGATCTTATTTGTCGTTTTTGTCATTTCAAACGCTGCTTCCCATCTCTGGCGTTTAGCTAGCCATCACCATCACCGTCGCCATGGCAACCAAAGCCCAGACAGAACCTCTGCCTGGCACTAGCCTTTATTGGTACAATAAAGCCACAGAAGATTGCATTGACAGACTGGATCCACGCCCGCGCGGACATTTGTGCATCTACACATGGCGATGACAATAGAATATGATATGTACATCGCTGTCACATCACATTTAACGCACCGCTTCTCTCACTAGCAATTCTGCCGCTCGCTCGGCCCGCGCCGTCTATCTCTCCCGATCTGCTACTGTCTCACCGGAACGCATTTCCCTTTTCCCTCGCTTAAGCCTGGGAGACATGCGTGCTCGCGCACGCAAACGCGTCTCGGATGTGCTGACACAAGGATATTCTTCCCCGGAATGCGCAAAACACGTACGGCACGCGGGCCGCACACAGTGCATGTTGTTTAGGTAGGTTAAAACAACAACAACAACACTTAGAACTTGGATCAGTTTACTGAAGAAGAAAAAAAAAAAAGAGCCTCAAACTATCTTCAACATTGCAAAAGTCAGCACCCCCCAGAAAAAAAAAGTCAGGAAATCCTGTTTATAGCCAATAGAGGCAATTGCCAGTTTGGCAATCATTAACTTACAGTACATCGGTCTTTATTTAAGCCACACCCACTCCGACATCCAAACAGAATTGTGCAACCACTCAAAGTCGAAACACACTGAAAAGATTTTGTAAAAAGGGTTTTGTTTTCTGTATTAACTCTTTGACTGCCAAAAATGTTAAATAACGTTTAGTAAAATCCTATGGAGGAGTGCCAAAGACGTTAAAAGACGTTTGTTTCAAAACAGAGGTGAAACTAACCATTTTCTATTGTTGATTACTGAAAAACGGAATAAGGTAGAAACAAACTTTTTTTTTCTGCTGAAAGATGAGAGTCCAATCTTTCATTTGGTAGTATGTGTGTTTCCATAGTCCAAACACATAATTTTCTGTGGACCTTGAAAGATCAGTCAAAATGCTTAAATCGACTGGCACCCACGGCATCCCTTTTCTGAAAACGTCTGGCAGTCAATTAAACTGATTCAAATGACTAAAGATTGCCGACGCATGCCCCACCGACAATGATTAACATTATGTATTTTTATTGTCTTATTGATAAAGAACTCACCGCTAGTATGAACACAAAAGAGCCACTAAAGACAATAAAACGAATACCAAATAAAAATAAAATGTTTGTTACATTTTATGGAAAAAATGTTGACATTTTAATGTTTTTATGCGGGGGGGGGGGGGGTGGATCTCCCTTGGGAGCTAAAACTATGTAAATGTGTAATTATTATAACCAGCCAACATTACACTTTTAATCTCACGCACCCCCTGAAGGGTGCTCATGCATCCTCTGCTTAGAAGTTATAAAAGCTCACAAAACACAGTTCTTGTAAAATATCATTGTATCATATTTTGTGCAGTTATTATGGACCTCGACATACTAATAATATATTGTTAAATAAGGAATACCTGAAACGGCACGCGCTGTATTTATTCTTATCATCTATCACCTTCTCCGTATGATGTGATGCCCCCAAAAACACTCTCTCATGCCCGCCCTTCCCTCCCTCGCTCCCTCTTGGCACAAAGGTGAAGGGCGCCCAAACGTGGGAGGAAAAAAAGGGAAGGGAGCCGCTAATGGTCATGTTTTTCAATTGGCTTGATTTATGGCGCGTGGTTGCCATTATTTCACCATTTACTGCAGGCAGGCGGGCTGAGGGAAGCGGGCAGGGCCGCTCCCGCCTGGAGGTTGGTTTGGGGGGGGGGGGGGGGGTGTTAGAAAATGTGGAAGGGCAAGGAAGACAGTCGTAATGTTGAATTTCAAGACTGCTGGCAACGACGCCATCCCACTTTGCCTTCCCCAGCTGACTTTGGGCGAGAGGCGGGCCAGCCAGTTGGAGGGCCCAAACAGAACAACAAACAAGCGTTGACATCAACATTCCAACTTAAGAGCAGCAAAGAGTCTGAAATGAACGTACATGTTTATGGAATGTAGGCAGAATAACTGTTGAAAACAAACAATGAGGGAAAACATCCAAACTCCACACGAAGTGAAGGCTACAGCCAAGATACGAACCTAAAACATAAGACCTGTGAGGCAGACATGTGAACCACTAGTCCACTGAGCCAAACCCAGTGAAAAAACAACTCCAAGTTTTTTCATTCTCGGCCGAAAAACAACTTATGGGTTCTATTTTTGTGCGCAGAGGCAGGTTAGACACGATGTAGGTATTTTCGCAGACAAGTACAGGCTGTGCCGCTGTAGGAGTAGCCACAGCTGACCTCAATCACGGCCAATCAAAGCAGCTCGTTTGATTCCCTTTTTATTACCGTTACCCGTGTCTTGACATGGTGACCACTTCAACCACCCTCAAACGATTTAGGGAGTATCCCCATTGGATTACTTTAAAATAAAAGTTGAATGTCCGCTGTTTACATATAAGTGAAATACATCACTTTAGACCAGCTGCCTACCATAAACCAGCAATATAAGTACAGTACGACGAAAAAATAAATACATAAATAAATTTAAAAAATCTGAAGCACCCGTAAAAAGCGAACCGCGACTACAGTGGGCAGACGACTGTAACTACATTGGATCTTAAATTGAAAGATGGCATCACTGCACCCCAAAAAATGTGACTTTCCATTTGGAAGGTCAAACATCTGACTTCCCAGTTTTCCTTAAACGCAGCACTCGAAGGAAGCCAGAAGCGGGAGAAAGATAAGGCGGCGGGGACGGCGGCCCTAATGACGCTAGCGGCTATAACAATGAGGCCAGCTAAGTTGTCCATTAACTCAACACTCTCTCATGCGTGTGTGTCGCCGCGCCGTAACGGTCCAATTTAGCCCGTTACGCTCGGATGCTTCTCGGTCCAGAGACTCCCATCCACAAGCAGGTGCGGGCGAAGGGAGGCTGCAGAAGTGCGAAAATGGGGTAGGGTGGTGAAATAACAGGGGCAAGATGGAGTAGGAGAGGGGGGCCGGGGAGGGTGGTGCGAGGGGTTGGTTAATTCATCTGTAGGAGAAATTCTCCAAAGGGAAGTCGGATAGCATCAGTTGTTGAGATCCAGCAGGAGATTGCCACTGAAGAGGGACGGCTTGGATATTATAAAACAGACCCAAAAGGAAGCGCCAGCACTGCATTATCACACTGCAAAACACTTATTACTTTGGACAGCCCCTGAGAGAGACAGAAAGTGGAAAGTGTAGGGGGGGGGGGGGGGGCAGCGAGATAGTTTCGAGAACCGTAATGCTCCGTAAATGACACAACAATCGGTTGGCGGGAAGTGCTTCAGCTGAATGGAAGATTGCTCCATTTTAATTGGCCTGCGCAATCGGAGTGTGCAACCAGGAGGATAATGACAATCAAGCGGGACAAAACCACTACACACGCCCCATTTGTGCCCACCCCCCCCCCCCCCCTCCTCGCCGCGCAAACCTTCCACTACCTTTTATGCGGCCTAACGGGCTACAATGCGTCGTTAAACGGATTCAACAGCGGTGATCAAATGTCATGTCATTAAGGGCCCCATTTGTCACTTTTACTGGGGCCATTGAGAGGATAGTGGTTCACAGTGGGGATCAATTCCCAATCAATGTCCCATTCCTTTGAACACTTTCGGCTAAAACCAAGATTTTTTTTTTTTTTTTTTTTTTTGGAAGATTGATTGAATTGAAGAAGACTTCATAACATTCCATCAATTTCCACACTGCTTTTCCCAGCAGACTTTGGGCCCAAGGCAGACTTTGTCACAAGCAATTCATTTGCACTCACGTTCATACCGATGAAGATGCAAAGTCCACACAGGAGGTCCTGAGCCGAGATCCCAATCCCGAACCTCAGGACTTAACCTCTGGCGGACCAGCTTGCACGTATAAGTCAGTGTATAAACACACACTTTGTTCCGTTCAATAGAAGTACAGTACACAGATACAGTATTTAGGTTAGAAAAGGGCTAACTCTAGGATTTTAATCGGGGTTTTTAAAAGCCTGAAAAGCCTGCACGTTTTCATGGCCTTTCAAAAGACGAATATTGCCGATATTCGGGTTTTGGAAGGTTATTGACTTCCTGTAAACATAACCAGGGGCGGCTATGTGCCACCTTTGCTAGGTTCTGTTGATAGACGGGCGCAAACTGTTGATATAAGGCTACGTGAATGCAGACTTGCACGGAACACTCAACAGTTGGTTCAAAAATAACCTAACTATGGGTCAAAAATGGACCGATCCTCTACATGGGTCGATTTGACCCAACTTGGAGTCAAGAAACGGGTCTTTCAGCGTAAAACAACTCGTAAATATTGGTCAGATCCTTCACTTGGGTCCAAAAATGGGATCATTTTGTATAAAACAGCACAGAAAGTTGGGTCAAACAGACCCATAAGGTGGATCGGTCCATAATTGGCATCATCTTGACCCAACTCTTTTTTTAGAGTGAAACACGAATGAAAGGATGTATAATTGCATACTGTAGGTGAGTAGATCTATAGAAGGATGGATGCCGGCATGGGGGATGGATGGATGGACGGAACAGAGACGAATGGATGCATGAATTAATGAATGAATGAATGATAGACGGAAAGTTGGGCGGATGGACGAATGAATGCTGGACAGATGGATTGATCCGGATGGATGTTAGATGGACAAGATAAATGATACATTGATGAAAGATGGATCAAAAGATCCATGGATGGGTAGAAAAATGGAGGAGTGATAAAGAAACACAATATATCAATATTTCCATGGATACATAAATGTTTGCTGTGGTGGATGAATGCATGAAGTGGTTGGAAGGTGGGCCGGACGGACGGACAAGCGAGCGTCCACTGAAGTCCAGCGCTCGGCGGCGCGACGAGCGCTCGGGCCTTTCAGGCGGCATTTCAAGGCAGCCAAACGGCAAACGTGAAGGGACATCTGTCATTATCACTTAAAACGACTTCGCTTGGTGGATGAGCAACAGCGGCACAAAGTCTTCTTTTGGCGCGTTGGCCCGCGAGCGCAACTTTGACTAATAACTCCTGGCCGGGGCGGGCGCTGGTGACGGATGCGCTGGGATGATTTATTTGGCTCTGCGTTTCTTTTCTGGCCGGCTGCGCCGTCCACGTGACGAGCCGTTTCAATTCATTATCACCAGTCGAGAAACGTGCATTCATCAGCTGTGCGAAGATGATGACTGTTTATGAATGTGTGCCCTTGAAGTGCGCCGACGCTTTTCAATGCGCGCCAGTGGGTGCCGGCGTTTGTGTGGAAGGAAGACTGTATAAAAAGGATTAGCCCGCTATTATGGAGGAGGTGTCGGATGCCTGTAAAGGCCCCAAAAAACATTTGCGCCCCTCCCTGCCATCTCCCTTTAAGCCACGTCGCTTAATCTCCACCCCGATCCGCCTCGGAAAGACTTAAAGGCTGTTAGTGATTGGTTTAATGCTTTCAAACCGACACGCCGCTCCGGTATGTATTCAGTTCCGGCTCAAAAGGAGCAACTTGCATTCAGGGGAGGAGGCACATCTTCAAGAGGAACGAGAAATAAACAAATACAGCGGACCCCTGCTAATCACAGAGGGTTTAAATGTATGAATCGATTTAACAGACGTGTTTGCAGCAAGGTTATGGTTAGCGAACACAAAAGAAACATTTCATTAACAAAATAAAATAAGCATGCCTTCCTCTTCCTGTTCTTTAGATTTGCCTGAATTCCAAAAATAAACATCCAGAAGACCCAAAAGTCCAGAAAAAAAAATGAATTTCTTCTTTTTTTTTATTGGTATTGCGGTAATCCAAAAGGAATTCAAAGTAAACTAGTTATATTAATATGGAACTTGAATTACATTACTGGTTAAAACCAAAACGGAGTTCGTAAGAATTATTAGCCATTTTCAGATTAGCAATTGCTCAAGCATAGTTATTAATCTCAAAGCTGTAAAACAAACTCAAAATTCCCTTCTAATTAATGACTAATTTTAAAGAAAAATTTAAAAAAAAATTTTTTTGTTGGTTATCTAAAATCCAAAAACCAAGGTGGTGCCCCTAGAGGCGCTCAAGGTTAGTGCAGGCATTAAAGTCGCCCCTCAATTAATTAATTAATTAATTAACTAACCCAATTTACGTGACAAACTGTGTCAGAATACATTTTCAAAGTAACCCTTCCAACCTTGAATATGCCATACATAAAAAGAAACCAAAAAACTAAGACTAAAACTAAAAAAAAAACTACACTAATACAAAGCATTAAAAAAAAAAAAAAAACTCTAAAAACCTATTAAAACTAATGAAAAATCCCAAACTATTACAAGCCTGGTTAGGATGGAGGTTCTCCCACGTTCCACCAACAAGACTGAAAAGTCTAAAATGTCCTGATCAGACCACGAGTGTACACCTGCCACACACCATTTAGCCCAACTGGGACAGGATATAAAACGATTAGAGTGCATCCACGCTCATAACAACATCCTACACCATCATATTGAATCCATAGGCACTTCTAACACGAAGCCTGTGTTCCCCCCCCCAACAAAGGCCCACAATGCAAAGCTTCACCTCGTGAGCCGCGTTCAGTCGGGCGATGCGGCGTGCAGCGTGATTAGAAGCCCCTCCATTCATGCTCAAAGTGCTGGCTGGCCTCCAAGCGTGGCAGGCGGCTGCTAATGCATGACGGACCCTCCGCCACACATCCACCGGCGTTAAAGCGGCGCACTTGGAGCCAGTGATGCCATGCGAGGGTTAGGGTACCTCGTTAAATTAGCAGCCAGTCTTTATGGGTGTACCAGTCGCTTTGAAAAGAGTGGCTGATTTCCTCACATGTGCCTGTGTTGGTCTTTATCAACTCTTTCACTCACAGCCATTTTCACTGAAGCAACCCCCTTTGCTCCCGGCTGTTTTACTGGATTTGGACCGATTTTGCAAGGCCCACAGAATATTGTGTTCTATTGCTATAAAAACATGGGAAAGAAAGATTAGAGTCTCTTCAAAAAAGTACATTTGTATCCGTTTCCATTTTGCAGCAATTAGCATTAGAATATAGCTAAGTTTCATCATTATTCACAAATCTGTTGAAAACTGTCAAAAAGAGCTTGTTGCAACATGGCCCTGGCTGATCTCTTATACTCTGCTGCCACCTGCTGGCCATTTTTTGTAACAACTACCTTTGCTTTAAGAGACCTCTTTAGGTCAGAAGCAGCATCGTATGGCTCTAGCATAAAAAAAAAAAAAAAAACTTCTTTTTTTTTTTAAACCGTATAAATACGTTTTTGGGAGTGCGGGACAACGTATTAAAAAAACGTATTATACGTTTTTGGGATTGAATTAGTTACTTAGATCCCATTTAGATTTGTTGTCAGGTTTTAAAATACTTAAACATTTCTTGACAATAATATGGTGCATGTGACCTCACTAATCTAAACATGACATTCTGATTAATATTACATTTGTGGAATAAGAGTTATGAAGCAAAATCCAGCCGTTTTTATCCATTTTAGGGGGCGGCCATTTCGCCACTGACTGACTTCGCCTTTAAGGTTAGGCATGCAGCATTGCCGATCCCCAGAGATTCCTTCCATCACCATGCTCAGAACTCAAAATCCTCAAATCATCTTTCCCCATTGAAATGAATGAAAATGGCACGAATCGGCTTCAGCGTCCCTCCCTTCCGATCGGGTTACGTTCCATTGGTGACCGTGCGTTACAAGAGACGCCGTCAGACGTTTCCTGGGCGCAGTCTTGTCATCAAGCTCGCCTCTGTGCTGCTAATGAGCCTCACGCCGTGCTCAGCTCAAAAAAAGTCTAACATGTTTATTCATCATATGCCAATAAGGGTGCCACTTCAAACGAGGGTCCAAGTGTTGCTCTCTCTCTCTCTCTCTCTCTACGAGTTAGAGTAATGCTACTTTGGCTCAGTCGACTGCGACCTGTCTCGCCGCCAGAACTCCCGTTTTATTTACCGCAAAAGCTCTCACGCAGATCAGCAGCTGCCGGCATGCACACGCACCTCCGCCGACTTTGGCTCGAGATCAGAGCGAGACCAAACGCGAGCGATATATAAAAAAAAAAATAAAAAAAATCTTATCATCCACCCTTACTGCGCTTGTTATGCGTATGCCGAAGGAGGCCAAAAGGTGTTGTGCGCTTCCTATCTCTCACCGACTAATCAATGTGTTGAGGGTCCCCCCCCCACCCCCCCGCGGAAGAAGACTACGGAGGCCCCGAGTGGACTTTGCTGTTCCAGTTCCTCCGCCGCTGGGCTGAGCAGAGAACGCACCGGTTGCACCAAGCCTGCTAGATTAGCCAACAGCCTGAGGAGTTTACACCTTTTTCTGCTGAGCTATCGCTTCTTATCGCCTCTCCCGCACGCCGCTGCCCCCCCCCCACCCCCCACATACACTCTACTTTCAAATCGACTCGAGGGGGAAAGCCTCGGAGGACGCGCGCATCCGCTCATTAGCATCATTCTGACTTTGGTTTCCTTATAAAATGGATGATTGTACAATGGCGTTTTAATATTAAAGCCATTGTGGGAAAGTAAATCAGTGTGAATTAGTAACGTGTGGCCTGCTTTGGAAAGGAAAACACTGCATAATTGTACCTTTTGGGACTCGATGGCTAATCGCCACCGGTTGTAACTTAGAATGGTTACCCAGTGAATGGGAACCCCTGATACCGCGGGGCATGCAGGCAGAATGGGAATAGTTGCGTCAACTGTGTGAATGGCGCAACTTCAACATGGTGGGTGGAACCCACCGACGATTGCCTGGAAAAACGGACATTTTGCATCTCACTGTTTTGCAAGTTACCTCATGACCAACCTACCAACTGATGACAAATCGACAACACTTAACCAACCTGCTAACTCAGTGGTCCCCAATCACAGAGACAGACTTTTTTTTCTATGCATTTTTTTTTTTTTTTTTTTTACGTATAACCTCCCACCCCGTCAATGACCTTCCAAAAGTAAAAAAAGATAAAAAAAAAAAAGATGAGACAAAATGTGTGTGAGCCAATCACAGTCGACTGTTTCCTTCTCCACTTTGATTTGAAAGTTGAAATAGAGAATAAAATAAGTAAACAATGACCTACAAAAGCGCTATCTATGACATCTCGCAAAGATGAAAACATTTTGACAAGAGCAGTTCTTCACCACGACTTTTGTGGCTGCATCTCAAAAGTGATGTCATCGTTCACGGCATATCCACAAAAACCAGCAAGACAACGATTGTGTTCATCATCATTTCAACAAGTGATGATATGAAAAGCATGAAAAGGGGAGTGGCCTTTGCACAGCATGCCCACATTAGCAGTTTAGCCGCTAATATTTCGGGCCCTTTACAAAAAGGAAGCACAAGTAATTGTTAACAGTTTCCACTAAGCGGTTTTGTTTGGCAACACACATTCCACTGTTGTCAGTTGATTGGTTGACGAAGAAACTATGACTCCGATGCGGTATTAAAAGATTCACTGATCCCAACTGCACTATGACAAACTCATCTGTACTATGCAATGGTGGAGAAAAGCTAGATTGGGTTTGGAAGGAAACCGAAAGCCGAGATAGCATTCAGATAAATGGTCCAAATATACAACGCAGTCGGCCAATCAAATACGGCCCGGCAGGCCGGCGCCTCCAAATGAAAACACAGGCGGCGCGCACGCAGCCGACACGCGCCATCAGTCATAGACGGCCGGCGGCAACCGTGATTACCTGCTGTATGTAAATCCATTGAGCAATAAGGCAGGTTATCCCTTTACGAGGCGCCGCCGTTATAGCCGTCGACGGGAAAAATCTCCCCGGAGTGCCCGGCGGCCAACTACAAACGGATCATTATGTTGCAGCGAGGCGAGCGGCTGGAATTGGGAAAAGGAGACGGTGTGATCTTCAAGCGGCGCGGAGGACGGCTTTGCGTTTTGTTTTGCGCTCATTTGTTGACGCCTCAGAAAGGTTGACGTGGTTGCGTCGACGTTGAATCTTCGGCGCCTTTTGTGAAATTGATGCGCTTTTTTTCTTCCCTTCTACCACAACAAACACGATAACAGACATTTACTCTTGTGGTGTAGTAGTCAAGACTCAAGATAGTTAACCTTGCCAGGCATCCAACAGGCCGTTCTGAGAGATCACAAACGCATCTCGTCAAACTTTAAATTGCGTGGGGAAAAAAAAACCTGAACAATCTGCATCCTTTTGAGGCAAGAGAGGTGGAAATGTGACTTGAACGCAAAACTACAAACAAAAGAATGAGCATGGATGTTGACATAGCTGCTGTTTTTTTCTGGACTGGACTAGGTAGATAAGTGGTATCCGGGTCACGGCACCCAGATTTTTTTTGATTTTTTTTATAGTTAATGCTCACTATGCTAGTAGTAACTACCAGAAGACTTCAATGGCCTGTCTAATTATTTGTGTCAAGAGGACTAATCTAACAATAAGTAGGAATGAAATGTAAGTAAGTAAGATTTCTGTTTATTCGGTAGGAAGGAAGGTTAGTTGGCAATTGGTAGGTTAGTAGGTTATATCAGTCAGGTAGTAGGTATGTAAGGTAAAAAGGTTGGTTGATCTAGAGTGGTTGTAGAAAGGTCGGTAAGCAATTAGGTTTGTTGATCAATCATTTGGGTGTGTCGGTGGGAGGTGGGAGGTGACCGAAAGAACAAGATCCCGGATACAAGCGGCCGAAATGAGTTTCCTCCGCAGGGTAGCCGGGCTCTCCCTTAGAGATAGGGTGAGAAGCTCGGTCATCCGAGAGGGACTCAGCGTCGAGTCGCTGCTCCTCCACGTTGAGAGGAACCAGTTGAGGTGGCTCGGGCATCTGGTTCGGATGCCTCCTGGGGAGGTGTTCCGGGCATGTCCTACCGGCAGGAGGCCCCGGGGACGACCCAGGACACGCTGGAGAGACTATGTCTCTCGGCTGTCCTGGGAACGCCTTGGGGTCCCGTTGGATGAGCTGGCTGAAGTGGCTGGGGAGAGGGAAGTCTGGGCTTCCCTGCTAAAGCTGCTGCCCCCGCGACCCGACCCCGGATAAGCGGAAGAAGACGGACGGACGGACGGTGGGAGGTAGGCAGGCTGCAGTTGATCGGTTGTTCGAGTGACAGCTAGGAAAGTTGGTCACTTGGTCACTAGTCATTCCAGTGGTAGATACTGCAGATCAGTGGCTGAGGTAGGAAGGTAGAGTATAAAACCTTTTAAATGTGCGTTTGCACCCTAAAAATTAAAACATCGATCTTCAAAGGCGCGGTTGGTGCTAAATTTGTCTTAACTTGTCGATTGTGTTGCGCTTTTATGAAATACGTTTGCTGTAAAACACTTTTTAGAGCTCCTGAGAAACAAAAGGGACTTGCAGTTCCATTGGAAGGCGACGTTATGTTCTCAATACGTTTTATTTCTATAAAATTGCTTTATATAGAAAAGCAGCATTAAGTATCGACTCCGTAGCAGAGTGTGTGCGCAGGCAGGTATTTAGTCATCTGCACACAGAACCAAAGCAGAACTAAACGAAGGGTGAAAAATGGGCTTACTCAACTGCAGGGGTTTCAAAAAAAAAAACAATAACACCAGATGAATTCCGATGTTCCCTTGGGTGTTAAAATATGCAAGTGTTTGCCTGTTACCTTTATGAGGTAATAATTACCCGCTTGTTTCCGCTGGATGTAAGAGGTGCGAATCAGTTGTTTGGGGCTTTAAGCATAATGAAGTGACGTGATACGACACTTGCTATGCAACACAATCGACACCAAATACCCAATTTGCCCGCTAACATCCCATGCTTAGCACCTCCCCTGATAAGACACACACACAATGTGCCGACTTTTTACTATTTTAAGCGGGAACTGCAGAAGCTAATCTGTCCGATTCTGCAGGCGGTCCCGGTGCGAGTATAAAAAGGCCTGCAATCATCCTCACCTTTCCGCATGGAAGACATCATTTGTGGCGGCGACCGCACAGAGATGACGAGCGCAGACGATAAAAAATCGGACAGGTTTTCTTCACGTGTAATTCAGCGGCGGTATAAAAACTGCCTCGACGGCTCATTCGTCTTGACACGGCCGTTGGCTGGAGAAATATGAAGAATATATGTAAGCATGACACCCAGAGGAAAGCCCTTGGTTGGTGTGCAAAACACAAATAAGGCGCGCATGCTCGTGCAAACAGTCGTCAGGTGACAAAAACGCATTTGCTCAATCTGAGAAAAGCACCGTGTGAAATAATAGGATCGGTTGTCAGTTTTTTTTTCCAGTGCTAGAAAGGTAAGATAGGTAGTGACGGTAAGTAGTCCGTCGGTAGATTGGTTGGTTGCCGGTCGGTAGGTTGATCCACGAGTAGGCAATGTCGGTAGGCAGGTCGGTCAGTTGGTCACCAAATCAGTCCCCGTCCACGCGAAAGCCTGTTTCAAGGTACCCACGCAAGTTTCTTACTGTTGAGGCCATTTGTCCACACGACGGTGCGTTTTTGGAGCTTGAAAGACATCATTTTTGAAACTCCAGAGTGGAAAGATTTCAAAACGCGCCCCGTCTGGACAGCATATGCGGGACCCTCCTCCAGTGATGACGTAACGGCCGCAGTCGGAGTTTGATGACGTACGCTCCAATTCTCGCGGGACTGCATGTCAACAACAACGGCGGAGAGCCGTTTCCTAGTCGTTTTGTACCTCCTTAGCTTGTTTATGCTTTTGCAGCAAAATATTTTGCTTTTTTAATTCCCCTGTTCGACAAGCAGTGTTGTACTTAAATCGCCCGCTTTTGTCACTTCTGTGTTGGTCTTCTTCGTGTTGTTTCGATACATGCAAAGCCACGTTTGTTCCGTAAATTGTAATAAAGTTGAAAAGAAAAAGAAAAAAAGTGTTTGTCTTCTTCGCTAATTCTTCTTCTACGCTTTCAGTTAAGTCCCCGTGGCTGCGCTGCAGCGCCACTCCAGACTTGGCGTATACATTTAACCGTTAAACATCCTCAGCGTCTTCTTTCGGACACACAAACGCTTGCGTGCGTACGAGATTTGTTTGCGCAACGAAGCCGGCTTTGCTTCCATCTGGACGGGGCCTCGGTAGCTTGAAGGGTCGGTACTGATAGGAAGTAGGTCAGTCAATCGGTAGGGAGGTAGGCCAGCTCGTAGGTGGGTTGGTCACCAGTCAATTGGTAGGCATCAGGTCTAAAAATGTAAAAGCTGAAACAGCTTAGCTTTAGTCACAGATGCTTTTACTTAACTGGCAGCTAAATGAGCTCGTCCACCTGTTGAGTAGAAGAAGCACCTGCTGCTTTCTGGACGTAGATTTTCCCAACACAGGCAAGGTACAGTATGTTGGTAGATTGGTTGGTAGGCGAGTGGGTTAGTAGGTTAGGTATGGCTTTCAATGAATTGGTAAAACCGTCATATAAAAGCTTTTTATCATCCGTATTTCTCACATCTATTCCCCATTTTGGACACACAACTGCAAATCTAAGTGTTTAATTTCAAGGATGAACAAATAGCAGTTCACCCGGACCACTTGCACATTACAACTTGCATCCATATCGCTTGTTTTTTCCCCCCCCGTCTTCCAAACTCCACCGTCAGGAATCCGCTGAGACATTCACCACTTGAACTCATTTCAACATTAAAGTCCGACTCTACACTCGGTGATCTGGAAAGTCCAGATTGCTTGACTAGTGTTTTATTTTTTTTTTTAATTTGTGTTGCTGTCCTGATGCAAATGCCCAAAAAAGGTTGGTTTTTCGGATGCCGTGTTGCCATTTGGACGGAGGCGTTGGAGATGGACGTGACTCACGCGCTAATATCAGTGATTGACGGAGCCCGTTGCAGCATCTTGACTCACACTCCCAAAATACCAAAAACATTGAGCAATGCCGGGCAAAAACACAAAGAGAGTGATGCAATTTGGCAGCAAAAATACATCTCGCACACAAATACTGAGTAAAGAATGAAATCAAACGGCGGAGGGGAAAAAAAAAAAGATTTTAAAAAGCTATTACGTCGTTTAATGAGGGATGCCGCCTGGGCCAGACTGACTTACCTTGAATTAAATCGACTTAATACCGTCTTATTTATTCAAGTATGGCACAATGATTCTCAGGCGGCTGCTTTCATTACCAGCCTGCGAGGACATAAAGGTTGATGCCGGCACACTTTTATTGTCAATATCACAGCTGCAATGAAACTCTGACGCAATGTGCGAGGAAGAACGCCATGAAGAACGGGCTCCTTATTTATTTTTTATTTTTTTTCTGGGCTCCTTATTTCAATGCGGCCCAAACTGTGACTGTTTTGTCATAGAAATAAGCCAACACCAAATGTAACAACTGCCCGAAATGCACTCACAACATTAGGAACAATTTATCAATATAATGAGATCCGGTGCGAGCGATTAGAAAGATTAATGGTATAAATGAGTCAGTAGGTTAACTCTTTGACTGCCAAAAACGTTAAATAACGTTTAGTAAAATCCTATGGAGGAGTGCCAAAGACGTTAAAAGACGTTTGTTTCAAAACAGAGGTGAAACTAACCATTTTCTATTGTTGATTACTGAAAAACGGAATAAGGTAGAAACAAACTTATTTTTTCTGATGAAAGATGAGAGTCCAATCTTTCATTTGGTAGTATGTGTGTTTCCATAGTCCAAACACATAATTTTCTGTGGATCTTGAAAGATCAGTCAAAATGCTTAAATCGGCTGGCACCCACGGCATCCCTTTTCTGAAAACGTCTGGCAGTCAAAGAGTTAAGGTGGGTAGGTAAGAAAGTAGACCAGTAGGGATACGTTGTGCACTCGCCTGCCGACACACAATTTTGTAATTGGTGTGTGCGTATCAATCTGCGACCGCCGCCTGCCTACCCAAACCTAGAGCTCAGTGCACGTCACTGTTGATGACCTTGTTGATTATTATGCAAATCGGCCCCACCGTTATGAAACAGTGGGGCGAAAATGCAGACCGGCACCCGCACAGACACGTTTTTTTTAGAAATAGGCCGATAACCGAAGATTTGCTTGGTTGTTTTAATTTCACACATGATGGGCGGTCAGGCACTCCAGAAAGCCATCAATTTGGGCACAGGCAATTCAAAAGCCAATTTGCCATGATAAGTCCTCTTTCAATGTGTTTTTTTTTAAAAGAACATTTTCATTCTAATTGGGCAGTATTGAATTCTGAAATAATTCAATTACGCCGATTCATGGTTATTGCGAGCAATGAAAGTCCGTAAACATGATTTGAATGTTGCAAAAGCGCTTTTGGCCATGTTGACAAAATAAAACAGGGCCCTCTATTATTTTACATTCAACATGTTATTTAACTTAACTTTAAATCGTAGCATGTATGCCATTTTCTTGAAGTTACTGAATACACCGCTTAACAAAATGTATTAATAGACCGGCCCCCAATGTAAGATTGATGCTAAATCTGCCCCATAACAGTAATAATTATGTTTCTCTTTTGTTAATTCACAAGTCTATAGAAGCACTTTTAAACAAAATCATATTTTTTTTATGCCAAGATATGATCAAAACTTAGTCACTGCCAGCTGTTTTCAAAGCAAAGTTCCCCAACGTCAGCCGTTTTCGAGCATTTGGAACGGATCTTTTGTCTCACAATAGAAGCAGATAAGCTCTGCTTTCATCAGAAAAAAAGTTTGGCACTAACTTTTTCCAACCATTGTTCAGTAATCAGCAGTAGACCGTGAGTTAGCTTCGCCAAAACTAAAATATAATAAAAATAAATAAATAATTAAAGTGAGCTTTTCGCAAAAATAAATAGAATAATTTTGACGCTAATATTTTTTGGGGCAAGAAAACAATTTATAGATATACAAGAAATACGCCGTGATCTATCTTGACTGACATCATTTCTTTCTCTTTCTGCCACGACATACTCTGTATACATCCGTGACCCCCAAACCTTTTTCGGTTCATACTCAAATGCTGTGCTGGTCTCAAATCCAAAGTGATGCAACATCGCCATCTACAGGGAACTGTTAAGTCATTACAAAACTGAATTTCACAGACAAGCTAGGCAAGAAACCCCTTGCATGCCTTACCCGTTAAAAAACATACTTGACAAATATTGTATCTACGTGTCACGGGCCGGGCAAGAGCAGAAACCAAACAGTGCTGTACACCAAACAGTAATCATTAGCAAACACTTTTAACTCATTCACTGCCATTGACGGTTATAGATGTCAAATATTCATTTTAACTATTTCTATTAGTGCATCATTTTTTCCCACTTTTGTTAACAAGAATATGAAAACCTAGAATTTTTTTTTGTACATTTACAACAGATATAAAATTTAGGATTAATCGTGAGTTAACTCATGAAGTCATGCAATTAATTACAATAAAAAAAATGTATCGCCTGACGCTCCTAGTTTTGAATAATCTTTTCTTTTCTTTTTAATCGCGTCAGGCGTTTAAAATTTCTTATTGTAATTAATCGCATGACTTCATGAGTTAACTCACGATTAATCCTAAATTTTATATCTGTTGTAAATGTACAAAAAAAAATTCTAGGTTTTCATATTCTTGTTAACAAAAGTGGGAAAAAATGATACACTAATAGAAATAGTTAAAATGAATATTTGACATCTATAACCGTCAATGGCAGTGAATGAGTTAAAAGTGTTTGCTAATGAGATATATATATATATATATATATATATATTCTAGGTTTTCATACTCTTGTTAACAAAAGTGGGAAAAAATAGAAATTGTTCAAATGAATTTTTGACGTCAATAGCCGTCAATGGCAGTGAATGAGTTAAGGTCCGCTAACCCCTGTTAGCACAACAGGAAAACTCAAACAGCCAAAAGCATCTTCGTTTTTACTTTCTTAACAAAAATGTTTGTTTTTTTTAGCTGTAAAGAAAAAAATTGGCATAACTTCATGGAAAAGAAAACTACGTCATTTTTTTTAGATCCAAATACACAATTTGAACACAATTCTAATCTGTGTTATTAAATAAAAGTTTTATAATGTGCTGTCAAGTCACAATTTTCACGGCCCAGCCTCATACCTTTGTTTAATTTTCCAACCACCACATGATGCCAGTCTTGCCAAATCCAATCGATTTGCCTCCTCCGAGTCTTCAGTAGAGATGAGCTGAGTCACACACACACGCGCGTGCATTGATAGTATCATCAAATAAAACATTTTAATACGTACGCTGTCAGGTTAACTAGCGCGCAGCAGAACAGTAAAAGGCATACAAAAACTCACACTCAATAGTAGTGCAGCATATTCGCATACAGTGAGTACACGTTCCAAAAGTCACAATCTGAGATGAGCTAAATGAGAATTAAAATTCAACCAAAATGTTCAACTGAACCAAGTCAGCTAGCTTAATGCTAACATGGAACGTGACACGTCATGAAGGCGCTAGCGGGAAAATATCATAGAAGTTCCTGCAATTATAAACCGTCTCCTTAAGACAGACTTGGAGCAACAAGTCCTTTATCGGGAAGACGACATACAAATGATGTGAGTTTTTTCGATTCCTCATCAATTACAAAGTGTTGGAGTGCAAAGAGTGTGACAATATCAGATCAAAGGGGTGAGGCTGCTCTCGAGCTTCTTCTTCGTTCGGAGCAGCCCCCCGTGGGGGCTCGAGGTTTGATCACTGATTGCATTATTGCGGCCCCCTGCTGAGACGCCATTTTTACGGCGACATGCTTTGCTTTGCATATAATGCTGATTGGATTAAAAGGAACACTCGTTCACCTTGAGATCGGCTTTTTTCCCCCTTCTCCTTTCTCGGTACATTGATGGATATCCGCTCAAAAGCGGCGCGTGTTTGAAATGAGAACTATGTAAAAAGGTTGAAATTTGAGAAAATGATTCATGCTTACGACACATGTTAAATAAATGAGATTGTTCATCCAGGTGTGAATTCGCAATTGACTTGTCGCCTAGTCAGCGAGTCGACCAGTTAACTATTAATTCAGTCGACTAGTTGTCATTGAGTAGTCGACTAGTCAACTACATGGGTAGACTAATCAACTACTCAACGAGTAGATTATGCAACAAGTCGACTACTTGACTAGTGGACCTGTTGAGTAGTAAACTAGTCAACTACTCAACAAGTACACTAGTTGAATACTCAAGTACACTAGTCAACTACTCGAGTACATTAGTCAATTATTCAATGAGTCCACGAGTCCACTAATCAACAAGTTCACTAGTTGACTAGTCGACAACTCGAGTGAAACTAGATGAATACTCAAGTACAGTAGTCCACTAGTCAATTATTCAATGAGTCCACGAGTCAAATAATCAACGAGTCCGCTATTTGACTAGTAGACAACTCGAGTCCACTAGTTGAATACTCAAGTACTCTAGTCAACTACTGGAGTGCATTAGTCAATTATTCAATGAGTCCACTAATCAACGAGTTCACTAGTTGACTAGTCGACAACTCGAGTCCACTAGTTGAATACTTAAGTACACTAGTCAACTACTCGAGTACATTAGTCAATTATTCAATGAGTCCACGAGTCCACTAATCAACAAGTTCACTAGTTGACTAGTCGACAACTCGAGTGAAACTAGATGAATACTCAAGTACACTAGTCCACAATTATTCAATGAGTCCACGAGTCAAATAATCAACGAGTCCGCTATTTGACTAGTAGACAACTCGAGTCCACTAGTTGAATACTCAAGTACACTAGTCAACTACTCGAGTGCATTAGTCAATTATTCAATGAGTCCACTAATCAACGAGTTCACTAGTTGACTAGTCGACAACTCGAGTCCACTAGTTGAATACTTAAGTACACTAGTTGACTACTCGAGTCTACGATTCAACCCCTGCTGTGTTTTACAATCTCTTGTGAATCTCTTGGCTCTACCACTACAAAGGATTCAAAACACACACGTGTCCCTCCCTGATATTTTCCAGGGTCATTTTTTGAAACCTTGGCGGAGGTCTGCTCTCCACTGCGTGCTATTCTCGTCCGCCATTGTATGTTGATGCAAATGACCATCCCCCGGTGGTCCGACAGCAGCTGCGACCGCCGACGACACAAGCAAACAAGCCTCTGGACAGCACGGAGAAATCCACACAGACTTGAGCGGCGGCGAAGCAACACGCGAGGCTACCCAGAATGCCTTTTGCCTGCCTCGCCGTCTTCGCCGGCGCCCCCCGAGTGACCTCCAATCACACAGCACTGACGCGGCCCGGGTCAGGACGCCTTGGACCCCGTCTAGGATTGCCATGGCGCAAAAAAAACGGGGGCGCTGTCAAGCGTCGTCGTGGGTGTCGCTGACACGGCGTTAAACGCCAGCACGCGACGCCGATGACGCCACAATGCGTCCGTCTGCAAAAACGATCACGCTCAAGTACACGCTACACGCGTTGCTTTTATCTTCTTAGCGTTCAATCTTAATGAGTCCATTAACCGAGAGGCCATTAGCGGCCTTCTCTTTACGAGCGACCAAACAGCTCAGCCAGGAGAACGTTTGAAAAAAAACAAAAAATGTCCATTCAAGTCGGTTTTTTTCTCATCACCCTGGTTGCTAACACACAACGCTCACTATACCCCCCCCCCACACCGCCCACCCCGAGGGGCCGAAAGCAAGCAGGAGTGGACAAACAGCTAAGCAAATAGGGCTATATTTTTTGCTCCATTAGGCAATGATGAGCCGAGCTTTAGTGCAAGCTGGTCAAGCACCTGAGGATTGAAGGCGGCAAGCGAGGAAGCGCAAACACGCCTCAGCTTGACGGCAGCTCCCGAAAGCCGCCCGGGTGCGCTTTGCGGCGATGCGGCCGGACAAAATGCATCATGGGACACGGACTAGAAAGTGGACGGATGCTGGGAGAAGCTGTCACTGAGCTAGGAATGCTAAAAATACAGTGCACGGGAACGGGCCCCGCACCCTCAAACGACCCCAACTCCATTTTCATGCCTCAAAAGTCCAACAAAACACTCAAACGCAATTTAAGAATATTTTGCTTTTTTTTTTCCACTAATGCCACCCGACAGTTATGTCTTGAGATTAATGTATGGTTACCAAACACTCTGTAACTCAAAATACTACTGATTTGGGCAACATCACTCCTGAAAAGAGCATTTGTTTTAATCATTTAAAGTTTCCATCAAAATGTGCAAAGGATTATAATACGCTTTAGAAAATACTTCTTGTCATGTGAAAATCGGAAATTTTGAGAATCATGCCTGTGAGCCTCACCTCAATCCCACCCCATATCCTGCTGGATCAACGGCGAGTCTGCCTTTTGTTACAATGACCACCGGGGACGGAGACTGAGCTTTGAGAGACTTCACTAGCTATCTCGTCATCTTGCCAGCAAGTGTGCGCGCAACAGTGGATTGGGTTTCGCCAATGGCTGGATCTCATCAGCGACTGTGTGCATGACAGTGGGATGTTTATGATGGTAAGTGTACATCCATAACAGCAGACTGGATCTCGCCAGCCAGTGTAACACTGGGCTGGGTCTCGCCAGCAAGTGTCGGCTGGATTTGATCTTTCTGCAAGTGTGTGCAAAACAGGCTGGATTTCGCAGGTGAGTGCGAGTCTAACGGCGGCTAGATTCCGTCTCACTGGTGAGTGCATGTGGATCAGGGGTGTGAAAATCGTCGGTAAGTGTGTGCGTGCATATCAGCAAGTTGGATCTCGCCAGTGAGTGCGTGCAAAACAGTGTTCTGATCGCACTGCGAGCGTGTGCGTCACAGCAGCCTGGATGTCGAGTAAAACAGTGGCCTTGATCTTGCCAGGGAATGTGTGCATTCTGGCCAGTGATTGGTCGTTGCATAGTTGGCTCACCAGTAAGTGTGTGCGCTTAATCTTGCTCTTTGTTAAAAAATAAAAATAAAAAATAAAGAAACTCCCCCGTAAAGACAATAAGCAGTTTTACTTAAGTTATACGGACGCATCATCAGACTCGGGTCAGCCTATCTGATCATCTCATGGGAGGAGAAACTCCATTTGTAAGCAGATAACTAAAGATTTACTAGGCTATTTAATTTCACCCTTGACGGGTGGGTGGGCACTCCAAAAAGCTACAATTCAGTTTCCTACAATAAATTGACCGCGCCCTCCATTCCTGATGTGACCGTACACTTCCCGTGTGTTTTTTGTTTCCATTTTTACCAAGCTAATCTTCAGCTCAGCAGGGAAGCGTTTCCTTCCGCTGAGAGGCTTCACGGGCTCGTTCCCCACCGCGAGCCCCGTGAAGGCTCTCCGGCAGTTTTCGCGTGCTTCCTTTAGCAGGACCCGGGGATCTTTCTGCTCGCCCTCCCTGCTCCCGACGTGCCGGAGGAGCATTCATCAAATACTGTCCCATTCCGCTTTCTACTCGACAGCAAGGTCAAAGTGTTTGTGAGGCATACTAGACTGCAAGATGGATGCTGTGCCATTTTCAAACAGCAAAGAATAAAAAAAAAAAAAAAAAAAGTGGAGCGCCAACCGCTTTGGTTAGAACACCAGGACAATACTTTTTCAAATCCAATTTCTCTCTCAAGAGCAATGCTATAAATCGCACCAAAAACATGCAAATCAATTGCTATTCAACGTAAAACTCGCCGCGTAAATCAGAAGAATAGCTCCAATTAGCTTTTGCGGGGTCAATGTCACGCTTTTGTTGCTAGGCAGAATTTGAAGGAGTACAAGCCGGATGAAAATTTTAAAATGGCATATAGCAGCCACAAAGTTAGGGTCATCATTGATTTTGATTATGAATCACAGCTCTGCATTAAATATAAAATAGGAAATAAGCTTTGATCTCACAAATGCTTAGACCAATAAAGTTCAATCAGGAAGTCCGAAAGATGCCCAAGCATCAATTTTACAATTGCGTTGCTGCTCTTTATTACATGAGATGTTGGCCGCTTGCACAGCCGTTACTCTCTGTAGGCCTAAAAAGCAGGATTAAAGAAGATTTTATATTCAATAATCGGCAGCAAAAACTAAGATGAGCTTGAAATACGCCTACTTCCTGTTTTCACTCTTCTTCCTTCAAACTTGCAGTGTGAAATTAAAGTCTGCCACCAGCTAGTGATCGACAGTGGAATTACACCCAGAATAAATGGGAGGCAGAACAAAAAAGTTACAAACTGTACCCCCCCAAAAAATCTGCAATCCCGGAACCCGCGATGTAAGGCCATGTTATGAAGCCAATCACGTCTTTCATGCCAACAACAACCTTCCCCCCCCCCCCTTTTTTTTTTCCCTGGCAAAACAGAGGCTGTTGGGGTAGCAGTGTGTTATCAATGTGCAGCTGCAGTAATCGTATTATTTAGTAATCTCACTTGTGAAGGGCTGACCGGCAGTGCGAACAAAGCGAGGCCTCGCTAAAGCCATCGCACTGATCCCATGGATGGAAGGTCTTTTGCTGCTCTAGGGCCTCTCTAATACAGTACACAACACACACACACACACACACACACTGCATCGTTTCCCCTCTCCCTCCCAACCTTTCCGACGCCGTGACGCTCCGAGCTGGAAGCCGGCGTAATGGCGTTATTCGCAGCTCATTGGTCTGGTTGACGGGACTATCTTGATTGAACGTCTCCCGGGTACAGTTGCTGGGAGGGTGGGTGGGGGGGCTGAGAGGGGGGGGGGGGTGACTATGACAGTGTATAAAGATGTGCATGCGTCTCAGGAGAGAGATGCGGCAACGTAATGTTACGGGAGGGCTCGCATCGGATGCAAAGGCAGGCGAAAGGAGGCGGAAGCGACGCGAGACGCTCTTGGGCGTGAAATAGAGGCGGCAAAGTACGAGTCGGGGAATCGGGAGTCCTTCTCATTAGCTGGTTCATCCTCTATCCTCGGTGACAGAAAAGCAAGAAAAAAAAAAGGAAATGCTCACAGAAGCAGGAGGGGGAATGCCGCTAATTAGTCCATATTAACCTCAGGACCAATATGAAGGCGAAAGGCTAATTCAAGATCCCAATAAGCTGGAATGAAACAGATGCTCGAAACATTGCTGCCCTTACACAGGCATTCATACATCATTTTTTACATGGTTATGATTCAGGCTGAATGTTTAGTTTATACTTTACCATAGTGCGACATCTCTGACGATTACCCGACAAAACAAGCAAGTCGTTTAAAAATGAGAATTTGGGAGAATTGAGCAATCTAGTTGAGAGAGAGAGGGAGGGAAAGAGAGAGAGGGGGAGGGACAGAGAGAGGGAGGGAAAGAGAGAGAGAGGCCAAGGGAAAGAGAGAGAGAGAGAGAGAGATAAAGAGGGAGGGACAGAGAGAGAGAGAGAGAGAGAGAGAGAGAAAGAGGGCGAGGGAAAGAGAGAGAGGGAGAGAGTGAGGGAAAGAGAGAGAGAGAGAGAAAGAGGGAGGGACAGAGAGAGAGAAAGAGGCCAAGGGAAAGAGAGAGAGGGAGAGAGAGAGAGATAAAGAGGGAGGGACAGAGAGAGAGAGAGAGAGAAAGAGGGCGAGGGAAAGAGAGAGAGGGAGAGAGCGAGGGAAAGAGAGAGAGAGAGAGAGAAAGAGGGAGGGACAGAGAGAGAGAGAGAGAAAGAGGCCAAGGGAAAGAGAGAGAGGGAGAGAGAGAGAGAAAGAGGGAGGGACAGAGAGAGAGAGGGCTCTCTCAGAGAAAGAGAGACATGTTGTTATTTCAAAGTCTGTGTTGTAATGACCGCGAACATGAGCCATCTAGTGTTTGTAAATATATATTTATCGGGACGTAGCAAGGGCAGAATAGGGGGTGCTTGAGCATTACGTAGGGGGGGGGGGGGGGGCTGAGAAAATAGTTCATATTTAAAAATATTTTCAACAATCAAATAAAATGTTGTAGTAGGTTAACTTTTTCACTACCAGCCCAGTTAAAATGTATTTATTTTTTTGACTTTCTTACTTAGCTGTCATTGGTAGTGAATAAGTTTGAACTGGAGCTACACAGATTCCTGAGGGGCCAATAGCGCCCCCTACCTCTCGTGTAGTGCCACCCCTTGCGACTGAAAGCTCTGCTATCACATGCACACACATGTACAATAGTACACACCAACACACCAACATTGCCTGGAGCGGAAGAAATGCAGGAAAAGTAACCTCCTGCTGCCAAAAAGAAAAACAAAAATCGAAAACGGGAATCAGAAAGCTGTTACTTACAGAAGGAATGACGACGGGAATCAGAAGCGCTGCAGCAGGAAATAAACTGGCACCGAGATCTGAGACCTGCAGGCTTTGGAGCTCTTCAGCCAAGGGGGTCGGCCTTGGGGGGGGCACGGGGCTGCATGGCGTGTCACTTATTAGCCGCTCGGGTGGAATGCCAGCTGCTTGGGACACTCTGAAGGAATCCGCAGGATTTTGCTGTTTATTGTGGAAACAAAAATAATCCCTTTGGGTTGGATCGATCGTGTTTTTCTTCGCTCGGGTCGTGACACGAGAGAGATCCAGGATTGGGGGGGGGGGGGGGGGTTACATAAAAGAGTAAAAGGCAAGCAGACGAAGAGGAGGGTTCGGCACACCTGCTCTCTTTCCTGCCTTCCACCTGTTCTATTAGCGCGGGCAGGCCTGCTGCAAAAACAACAGGGCCGCCGTCGCCTGGCCCCGCCCCTCCTCTCACTGTCCCTTTTTTTCTATCCTCCTCTCACACGTTGCTCGGAATGACAATGAGTCGCATGCCTGGCCGTCCGTCCGTCTGTCTACCTGTCTACCTCGTCATCTTTCCGGTGGCGGGTTTCCAAAGCGTCCCGTTCTCTAGCCGGTCCATAGCACTCAGAAAGAAAGAAAAAAAAACAAGACGAAGCTTTTAACAAACCTCCTTAATTCGCTTTGTTCTCTTTTCTACCTGCTCGTTATCTATTGCGGACAGTCCACTCCATCAGGATGAAAAAGAATTGCTCTGTGCTTTATCTCGCTAAAAAGAAAACTACAGGGTAAGAGAAAAAGGGGGAGGCGAAAAAAGTGGGATCAAATTGTTCCTTCTAAAAATGAGCTCTCCTCCTGCCCTGACAAGAGGACAGAAAGTCGTCTGTGGATTTTCAATTACTGCTTGTGAAAAAGAAGCTCCGCGGCCAAATGTTGCAATCTCAACAGGACATCCGGCGGATGGTTCCGGACGTGTCCGAAGGCTTCGCCGCCTCGCTGGGGCATCGCTGCAGCCGATTTGCCGTGCGATGATCCCCGACAAGCCGAATTATCTGCTCAACGGGTCGATGGCTCCGGACGGACGGACGGACGATGGACTCCTCCGAGGGGCCTTCCTGACTGCGCCGGTACCAGTTTAGCGAGCCGTCGCCCGGGGTTGCGCGCTGCCGCTGCACGCCGCGTCCGCCTTCACGTCTAGACGAGACGGACAGAAGGAGGAGATTGCAAAAGGTTAGAACGCTCACTCGGCCCCTTGCGGCCGCAGTCGGACCGATCGAAGTGAGAAGTTGACCGCACGTTTTCAAACGTCTTCACACATCGAGAGGAAGCGCCTCGATTTGCTTTAAGTGTCTCATCATGACTTTTTTTAAGGGCGTGTTCAAGGGAAAGAGGGTGTGCCGCATTATCGTCATTAATTGGTTGTGTGAGATCAGAAGTCTAAATGGTAGTCTTGAGTCAATTGGACTTTTTTTTGTGGGTGAGGGTTTGAAATGTTTGGAAAGACGCATCCAAAGAAGAATTTTCCAAACTCTGGTGTGCCTTATGATTTGAAACGATTCGTCAACAAGTCCAATTGACTGCCCATACACAATCACGAATCACTAAACACAGATGTGGGCATTCCGTCAAAATTGACGGTTGACGGGAAATTTCTAAAAATTTACAAACACTGACAGAAGTGGGTTGTCGTCAATCCATCAATATATTTGTCAATCCGTCAATGACCGACGTGACGGATCGGCAAATGACGATTGACGGAACATTGACCACCTCGAATGACGGAAACGTTGACGGACGCTCATTTTGCTGCGCAATTGACGATCGACGGTTCAGCTTAGAATATCGACTGCCGATGGCGGAAGAGTGTGCCAGCAGTTGACAATTGCTGAATGACGGACGCTCAGAATTCACTGACGCGCCCAGTGCCCACCTCTGCGTGTGGGTTTGTGTGCTAGTAGTTGAACCAATTAGTCAACTAGTCGACTTGACTACTGCCCATACACAATTACTAATCACTAAACACGTGTGTGTGCAGACGTGGGCATTCCATCAATATCGACGGAATCCGTCAATAACAAACGCCCATTTTGGTTGACAATTAACGGGAAACTTCTAAAAATGTACGAATTTCGGATTGACGGAAGTAAGTTGTCGTCCGTCAATGTCATCAATCAACCCATCAATAAATTCGGCGATCCGTCAATGCCCGACGTGACGCATCGACAAATGACGGATTGACGGAACATTGACCACCTCGAATGACGGAAACATTGAAGGACGTTCATTTTGCTGCACAATCCACGAATGACGGATTGACGGTTCGGCTTATTTAAATATTGACAATGGCGGAAGTGTGTCCCAAAAGCCGACAGTCGCGCTGGCGCTGCCTTGCGTGTTGCCGTCCACCTTGGCATCGAGGACGGATGGAGACGTGTATGAAAGGTTAGCAGGCTGACATTTTGTGTCGGTCCGCTTTATCCTGAGTGTCAGTCAGCCTGTCTGCTCTGCCCTTGTCACCCTAACCCGTTTTGCTCCACTCGCTTAAATCGTTTCACTTCGGAGACACTCCACACTGTTGCTTCCTCCTTTTAATGCCTCAGACCGGATTTGGTGCGTTCACGCCTAATATTTACACTCCTTGTCGTTCGTTTACAGCCACTCGGTTGTCTGGCATCATCGATTGCAGAGAGAGATATTACCAATGTCTGGATTGTGTTTTTTCAATTTATAAAAAGCATAAGTGTCACGAAACGTCAGGTTTGCAGGCGGAGTGTGAAAATAGCGCACTAAATTGTACATAAAAACCTTTTCCACAGTCTTATGCCATTCATTTCTTTGCTGACTAAAACAGCCATTTACCTATTTGAAAAAAAAAAAAAAAAACTTTAACCTTCCATAACTATAATTTCAAGTTTCTGACATGAAATTGTGACTTTAATGTACATTTCAAAAGTGATATATTTGACAAGCGCTATTTTGGACGCGGATATGAAGCCCTCTAAGTGCGGTGATTAAATCCATTTACCTGATCGTTATTTGATTATTTTGTCCCGTTAATTTGTGTTGTCACAAATGGGGCGGGCCTTTGATGCGGTGCCAAGACATATTGTCACACAGGGAAGCTGACAGGTATGAAAGTCCATCGCAGATGGCGAGCTTAGACAGACTTGGCTGACGATGTGACCGTTTTTTTTATTTTTATTTTTTATTATCCTCGGTTTATTCACACGAGCTTTGAAAGCCGAAGTCTGCCGGCGGATGTCAAATCTTGGTTCGATCCCAACAGGTTGCCTCCACTCTTGTTACTATGCAACAGTTTGCGCTTGTTGAACGTCTAGCAGCGATCCTGAGGCGCCAACAAATCCACACGCTAGCGACTCTATCATCTTCTCCAGGCTGTGTCAAGTAAAGCGGACGGCCCATTTGGGATAAGAACATTGCAGTCCATTCAACATGCACGCCGATCAATACTGCTCTGTGGACGTACGTGACCCCTGCACAGATGGTCGTATTCTCCTCGGACCGTTTCAAATCAGATGACCCGGATGAGTGTGTCGGCTAGCTTTAAAGTAGAGCTATTCGGTCTGTGCAATTTGGTCCTCCAAGGGGATTTTAACAGCAGTTCTTCAAGCTAATTGACAAATGAACTTGCCCTCGCACTAGTATCGCTATACAGACACGATTTGGCGCTAGTGTCAAATTTGAGAGCAGTCGGACAAAATCTAAGGGCAAGTTTAACTTCAGTTAGAAACTGGCAAAAATGGTCGCTTCCAAAATGGTGGTTTTGGTTTTGGTTCCTTGAGACTTTTTTTGTGGGTCTACTCAAGATCTGCTTTGGTCCCAAATTTCATGTACCTAAAGGGAGACTGGGCTCAGGAGCTGAATTTTCTAAGATTACAGAGAACTGTCATGTTTCGGTTCCGTGGGGGTTGGGTTTTTGTTTGTTCTGGGTGTTCTTGTTGTTTTTGTCTGTGTTCCTGGCTTCTTCCCTTGTCTCGTTATGTCTAACCACGACCACCTGTGTGTGTCTTTTCCCTCCCCCCGGGTGTGTCTCATTAGTGTTGGTGTATTTAGTCGGTTGTGTTTGTCCAGTCGGGCGGCTGCATTGCCGAAGTTATGTGTGGAGGTTCGTGTGTCAAGTCTTCGTCATAGCTAAGTTGTCTTCGTCAACCCCAAGTAGTCATCGCCTCAGCCAAGTCATCACTACAGCCAAGTCATCATCCTCACAGCCAAGTCTTCATCGTCACAGCTAACCAAGTCGTCATCGCCTCAGCCAAGTCATCACTACAGCCAAGTCATCATCCTCACAGCGAAGTCATCATCGTCACAGCTAACCAAGTCGTCATCGCCTCAGCCAAGTCATCATCCTCACAGCGAAGTCATCATCGTCACAGCTAACCAAGTCGTCATCGCCTCAGCCAAGTCATCATCCTCACAGCGAAGTCATCATCGTCACAGCTAACCAAGTCGTCATCGCCCCAGCCCAAAAGAAGCCATAGCCACAGCCAAGACAAGTCACTCCACAGCAAGTCATATTTGGAGCCAATATTCATTTTCGAAAAGGGAAAATATTTGCATCAAAATTAAAAAAATAAAATAAAATACTAACTCCAGCTCTGAATTTTTTGAGTTTTTAAGAATATGTTTATTGAACAACTTTTAGGGTCCGTTAAATAAAAATAGACTCAATAGACATCTTTGTTTTAAAAATCGAACAAAAAGTTCAGGGATCTCCCAGGGGCAGTAGCATGTTTTCAAAAGGTAAATAAAAACTTAAGTAAATAGGTCCCTATTGTTTTCTACGGTAAATAAAGTATTCCAAAATGTCTAAATATCTGAAGTACTGTATTAAAATTTTAATTATCTTAGTTTTAATTTCAAACAAAAAGAGAAAGTGCAGGGTCAGCAGCATCTCTGAAAATGTAAATATTCAGTTCCCTGAAGTTAAGAATCTATTATCGAGAGTATGATTCTTCAAAATAGCCGATGCCGATATTCGTCAAAATGCAGAATATAATACTTCAAACAAAAATGGCAGACTTGTGTATTTTCGATTCATACAATGACAAAAACTCAGATCCTTTGCAATTTAGCGTCGCCCATCCGTTAATGGTACTTGGTCCACATTTTGGAATTTCTTTGGGACAAAATATCAAGGACAGCTGGAAACAACAAGAATGAGACACATCCGCTTCCAAAATGGCCGACATCCTGTGTGTTTTTCTTGAGACTTTTTTGTGCATCTTATCTCGATAGACAAGCCTACCAAATTTCACCTCAAAGTGAAAGTGACTGAATTTTTAATATTCTGTAGGAATGGGAAGGATTTGAAGACATTTTACATGAAAATCATTTTTGATGCACTATAAAATAAACACTTTCATAGTGATTACTGACTAATTACAACTTCTAAAAAGTTCCCATCAAAATTCATGGCAATGTTATTTACTTTGTCTGTGGCATTTGAACAGCGGATTTAAGGATTAAGTGACATCTTTAAGGGTAATTAAAGCCTCCGTGCTTGAGAAAATCACATTTAAGAGACGCACATTGCAAAAGAGTTCAGTCCACGTGTGTGTGTGTGTGTGTGTGTGTGTGTGTGTGTGTGTGCAGTCTTTATCGCCACTATTAACATGTAATCGCGTAGCGGGTGTGAAAACACGGAGGTGGGCGTGAATTGGCATGCGGGAGCCGAGCGCTGCGAAAAGCCAGACGTGTGTGTGTGTGTGTGTGTGTGTGTGTGTACTATGCTTTTCTATATACGTGTGTGTATTGCAGCTGTCACGCCTGAGGCGATTAGACGCGTTGATCTCGCAATCCCGCATGCTGGGGTTGAAAACACACCTCTGCCCTCTTTGCATTGTCTCACACAAGACGGAAGACAATCCGAATGATTGGCACACTCAGAAATAGCAATACTTTGACACACGCGGCTATTCATTCACTGGCGACATCAACGTCTTCGGCGTGTCTGTATTCTGTCTGAATGCACAGCCAGAGGAAGAAAACGAGAGGGAATATCACCGAAAGAGATGGCGGGTGCGAATCAGGTGAGGTAGAGGAGGAGAAGGCAAAGGGCAGACGGAGCTGAAGCAGGAAATGGGAGAGTGGACGAGGGAGGGTTCAGGGTTGGGAAGTGAGGGTGAGCGCACGACAATTGAGCCGAGACATTTCCAGGCAATCCATCAGAGGGGACAGACAAGGTGGATGAGGGAGAGCAGGGAGTGAGGACATACAAGGAGGTAAATGGAAAGGAGGAAGGAGAATGCTGCATGGAGAAGAGGGCACAAAGTTTGAACGGGGGACATGAGGAGGGACGGCCACTGATTGCATAAACATTGGAGTGCAGACTACAATTGGGTGGACGCTTAAGAAGAGGACAGACGAGGAGACGATATAAGGTCTGAACAGAAGACAGCAGGAAGAATGGAAAGGAGATTTGGGTGGATACATACGGAGAGGCCATGAGGACGGATGCATCAGGAAAGGACAAGAGGAGGGATAAATACTGGATGGAAAAGCGTAGATGGGAATTGAACAAAACATGAGGAGGAAGGGACAGGACAATAGGATGGACACACCAAGAGTGGGCATGAGTGTGGATACATCAGGAAAGGGCAAGAACGAATACATAAGGAGAGCACATGGGGACGGATGCATCAGGAAAGACCTCAGGAGAATGAGGCTGGATGGAACAGGGTACATATGAAGGACACTTGACAGGACATGAGGTTGGATCCATCTGGAGGGGACATGAGAATGGATGCATCAGGAAAGACATAAGGAGGAATGAACGCTGGATGGAAGAGAGTAGATAGGAATTGATTGAACACAACATGAGGAGGAAGGGACGGGAAATATGGATGGATGCACCAAGAGTGGACATGAGGATGGATACACCAGGAAAGGACATGTGGATGGTTATATCAGGAAAAGAGGGTGGACACATCAGGAAAAGACGAATGAATGAATGAATGAATCACAAGTGGACATGAAGATGGATGCATCAGGAGAATCCATGAGGACGGCTACATCATGAGTGGATATGAAGTGAGATGTTCAGACAACAAGACCAGACTGAACTGAGGACATAACGATGACTGGACAGGATGGCTGCTTTGGGAAAGGTTTAATTACATATGGATAGATGCACCAAGAGTGGTCATAAGGGTGGACACAACAGGAAAGGACATGTGGATAGCTAAGTCAGAAAAAGACATGATGTTGATTATACCAGGAAAAGAGGGTGGATGCATCAGGAAAAGACATGAGCATAGTTGAATCATGAGTGGACATGAAGATGGATAAACCAGGAAAGACTTAAGGATGGCTACATCATGAGTAGATATTAAGTGAGATGTATGCTGGATGGATGAAGACGACAAGACCAGACTGAACTGTGGACATAAAGACGACTGGACAGGATGGCTGCATCAGGAAAGGTTAAAGGACATATATATATATATGGCTATATTAGGAGAGGACATTGGATACACCAGGAAAAGACATTCAGATGGATGCACCAGAAGAGAAAACGAAGGATGGCTGCATCAGGAGAGGACGCAAGGACATAAGGATGGATCCATCAGGGGAGGACACGGGGGTGGATGCAGGAACTGAACAGATAACAAAATGGACATGACTTGAGGACAAAAGTCTCCGGAGAGGACACGGAAAGGGTTAGGACGTGAGGATGGATGCCGACCGAGAAGACGAGTAGAAATAAGGATGGGGTGGAGGCAAACAGGTGGGGGGGGGGTTGATGGGGAGCAGAGACACCGGTTGACGCTTGAAGAAAAAAAAAAAGAAAAAAAATCAGCGGCCAGAGGAGGATGATGAAGGAGGAGGATGAGGAGGAGGACAGACACTCACCCATCGGAGGGGGTCTCTCACAATCCCCGCTCTGTGATCCCGTCCCGGGGAAAGGCGCAGTGAGATCGCGGAGCTTCCGTCTGCCGAATACCAATGTGGCCGACACACGCGCACGCGCAGCAAGTCTGGGGGGCTACGCGAACCACTACACATCGCGCCGCAACGCGCACACACACGCACACACACCTCCACAGTTCCTCACTCACAAGCTTGTCCTCGCTCAAGTCCGCCCGCCGGCTGACGACCGCGCGCTCCTTTCCCGCCTCACTGCGGCGCTCTCTCTCGCCAGACGCTCGCTCGCTCGACGGTCAGCGTACATCCATGTGTTGCTGCGTCCGTCCGACCGTCTATCCGTACATCCGTCCGTAGTAGTACATCCACCTGGGCTTTCGCGCGTGCCCTTTTCCCCCTTCTGCTTCGGTTGCATCCACTCGCTCGCTCTCCTCCTCTACTTGCTCAATAGTGAGCTCTGCTCTCTCTCTTTCTCTCCAATCTAATCATCTCTCTCTCTTTCTGCACTCTCCCCCACCCACTCCCTCTCTCCCTCCCTCTCTCTCTCTCTAAGGTGTTTTTCCTCAAAGATGAACATCAACTGCACCCTCTTCGTCTCTGTCAGCCTTTGAAATAAGAGGAAAAGCAACACACACTCAAAAAAATGCTCATGAGGAGAGTAAACACACACTGGCAGCAGAGGTGTTAGCCGCCCCCCCCACCCCCCCTTCCCTCGAGCCGGGGTAAACTACCCTGACAGAGTTTGACACGGCTTCATGCTCAAGCGCGATAAACGTTATCACACCAGCATACTTCGCACCCTGACACAGACACGCGCACGACTTTTACGATAAAAAAAACACGCGCACGCTGGCCTGCTCTCAAGAATTTTGTAGGATTCGACATAAAAAAAAAAATTTGACTTGTAGGAATTTAAGTAAATTCTGAGTAAATGTAGTCAGGATCAAGATTTTCTTGAGTACTTAAGTAACCAAAATGTGTTCCCTGCCCTCAAACCTTCGGGACACAGTTTTAGCTTGTGTCCGAGGTAGAAAATAAAATATTAAATATTATAAAAATAATAATAATAGTAATAATAACATGAGTGTTCCGCAAATGGTGCGTTTGTTTACTCAACTGCAGATGGAGGAGCCACCTATTTTTGTTTTTGTACTTGCCTTCAACGTCCACTAGCTTAATGCTAACACATAATGGGGATCGCCATAGACAGGCTAATAAATAGCATCTACGTGGCAGTGTTATAACACCTTGTAGACAAACAACATATTACTTATGCCAACTACATTCTTTATCCTCCGTTAAAAACGACTATTACGGCGGCCTACTGAGTTACTTACAGTATTTGTGAAACTCTTCTTCGTTTGTATCTGCATGCCTGTGACTGTGTTTTAATGCCCCCAGGTGGCCAAGTCCAGATCGTGCCACAGTCAATTCATCAATCAATGATTTTGTGTGCGTGTGGTGAGAGGCTGGAAATGGAGTGACATTTCCGAGGACATTGGACAGTTTTCAGAAAAATTTCGTAGGAATTTAGACACTCATATTTGGAGAAAACACGGGTGCCATTATTTACTCAATTGCAGATGACAGAAGTGTATATTTAAAACAAATGTATGCAATAATAAACATCACAAGTATACTACAATTCATGTGGAGCTGAGTTTAAAAAATATATATATATTTTTTTAAGGATCGTATCATGCCAAATATTAGATTCAGCATTTAAATAGGTGCTGCTGTTCTGGTTAACGACAGAGAGCTCAACATTTATGTTTGGGGAAGCCATATTGGGACCAACCTACCTCAAATTATGAAAGGGAAAATTGCCAGTATTTATTTCCAGAAGCAAATACACATTGACAGTGAGACGTAATGAAATGCAATTATCGTTCATCATTACAATTAAATATGGTGATAAAAACGAGTCATGTAGTGGAAAGCTCCACTTAATTCTGTGAGGGGAAATGAAGAAGTAATTTACTGAGTAATGTACGCCATTAATCGGCTTTTAATTAAGTTGTACATTTATCCAGCATCCTATGAGGAAGTTCAACACCGTGGGTGCTTGTGCGCATTTAAAAAATATATATTCTTACAACATTTGATAGCACATGCCCTCAGTATCGGAAAAAAATCGTTTGGGTAATATTCAATCCCAGGCCTGTAGGAGGCAATAAAGAGCATGAAAATGAGTATATTTTCATTGGAGCTCCATCTACTGGATCTGTTGGGACACTGCGCCACTTGGCCCCTTTGCAAGCAGACTGTAACGGCTATGCAAGCACCAGCATTTTATTTAACAAACCATCAACGCAAAATATGGATTATGTGCGTTTAGGTTGTAATAACTGCATCATGATAACGTAGTGTTTAACATTTTAATATTTCCCAGAAGAAGAAAACAAAACTGTTGAATTTGTCTGCTGGCCTTCGTTTTTTAAATATGGAATATTTTAATAATTACTATATTTATTAAAAATACGTATTTCATTTATTTATATATATTTTATTATTATTATTATTATTGTCACATTGACCCATGAACATTGTTTCAAAAAATCAAAAAAACATGAGGGCTACGTAACCAAAAATAGTTACCTGTAAATTTTTCTTCCTAACATATACACTATGCAATATTTCCTAACTAAGTAACTAAATATGGTTTCTGTGCCCGCTAAAGTTGTAACTTGCAATCATTTTGGGGTCATGAATCAGTTTCTATGTAAGTAACCAAAAATGATTCCAGCTAGCTATTATTATGTCAATCATAAGAGCTATATTTTTGTCATAATGGCTTCTGACATATCCATATTTGAATGACAAGAGCAACACCCGCTCGTGGTAAACAAGCATGTGGACATCCAGGCTGTGCACACACTTGACTAAAAGTCATCTCATCTCTCATGAGCAGGCCGACATGCGGTGCGGGACCTCCTTGAAAGGAGCCGACGTCCTCCTCGCTATTCATAACGCTCACTCACACAAAGCGCGACGGCGTGGCAGGCGTGCGACGGCGAGCAAGACAGCGATCTCCAGAGAGGCCGTTTTCTGCCTCGCCAAGCGGCCGGGCCAAACTTCTATCACGCTAACGCTGTCGCATCGCTTCTAACGAGACAAGGACGCCGGGTCGGCCGAGCGCCGGTTGGTTCCGAGTAGCCTTTCAATATAGATCTTTCTCATAACCCCCCCGCGCCCGCTCCCACCATCATCTTCCCACCCCCCCTGAGGAGCGCCACACGTTCTCCTTGGGTATTACTCAGCACACCGTGTTGCATCATTGATTTTGTCACTCGGCTCACAGGGTGGCTCTTTAATTGCTAGTGACAACATGTACAGTAGTATTTCAGTTGAGCGCTAAGGCCACAGGCTGCCTTTTGAAGATGAGCGTGCACAAAAAAAAGGCCGCTCATGGAACATAAATCCACCTGAAATGGTCACTGTCCTGAACAACAGATCCTACTTAGGAACTGTAACATCATCACATTTAACCTGAAAAATCTCCTACTTGAGTAGCCAAATTTGGCTCCCGGTCAGCTAAAGTTGTATCGTTATGTTAAAAAATCACATTTATACATGTAACATTTCCTGCTTGAGCAACAAAATATGGTTATTCTTTACATTCTTACGTTGCAATAATCATGTTTAAGATGTAAGCTTTCATACTTAAGGAACCAAATATGGTTCCGCATCAGCTATAGTCGTATAATAATAGAACATTAAAATGAAAAACAAATTTCGACGTAATATTTGCAAATGTATTCCCCACCTAGAAAAACTGCAAGTTACATTTAACATGTAACATTTCCTCTTTAAGAAGCCAAATATGGGACCCTGCCGGCTAAAGCTATAAGAATCATATTAAATGGAACCTTTCCTCTTTAACATTCACTCAAAATGGCTACAGATGCCAAATATGCATTGTAACCGGTGGGTTGGCAGTGAATGAGGAACCAAATATGGCTCCACATCAGCTATAATGATATTATATCAAAAACACGTTGGCACAATTGTCTAATTAAGGAACCAAATATGGTTTACGGCCAGCTAAACTTGTATCATTATGTCAAAATCACATTTTTACATGAAACATTTCCTACCCAAGTGACCAAATATGGTTCTTGCCTACCTGCTAAAGTTGTTACAGTCATATCTAAATGTTGCTACTTTAGGAACCAAATATGGTTCCACGCAAGCTATAGCTGTATTATTATATCAAAATGAAATTGAGACATGAAAAATGTCCTAAAGTCAAAAAATTTTGATAAAAAAAGCCTTTTTAATTCATCATTAATCGTGATTAGGGTTAATCAAGATTCTAATATGTGATTAACCTGATTTAAAAATGTAATCGTTTGACAGTTTTAGTTTTAAGTGTCACCTAAAAACAAATCTTAACTCTCCAAGTCCATCATGACCAAAGCAGGCGTAACTGCTCATCAAAAACGACACAGAAAGCAATTTGAACGTTAGAAAAATGAACTTGAATAAAATGCACTAAATGTAAATGTAAAAATGTGCTATAATGTACATGTAAAATGTTTACATTTAAAGTATATTGTAGAATATTTGGTACAGAAGAATTGTGTACCACGTTAAATGTAAATAAACACATGAACGTTAACATTCTTCTTGAGTTTGAATTCTTCTTAGTAAGTCACGGTATCCCATCACTGGTGAGCTATTTTTAGAACAGAATCATGGGCTACTTCTGTTGCCCTTGGGGCTAACTAGTACTTCCTGGCACCATTTATTTAGTTATCTTAAAGACTATGCACACTAAGCAACAGAGCAAAAAGGCATCCATGCTGGCAGAGTCTCATTCACCTTGCTCCCTCCCTTCTCTGTGTGTAACTGCTCCCCCTCCCCCCCTCTTAATTGGACACGAAATGCTGACTTTTTTTAAAACGACAGGACATCTTCAAACCGGTAATCGCCCCATGCCTAAATACAACTAAAAAAGAGGTTTCCGGCATTGCATGTAGCCATTAGTGCTCGCTGTCTGTTGCATCTCCGCCGCCCCTCCCGTGTCAAAATATGTATTCCGCAGCAGCGGTCTATCTCTCATCTCCATCCCACACCTCTTTGCTCTTGACAAATTGATGAGGAGCGCTCTCCAAATATCACACACACACACACACACAAACGACAAGCGCAGCATCAACTTTACTCAAGCGTTACACGTGTGCTCCGCCAACCGGTGTCGCACTATTTATTTTATTTTTTTCGGTCTCAGAACCCACGTTGACTGTTGCGAAGACGATGGAGGGATGGCGCAAAGAGGATGCAAGGAGGAAGAGAAGAAAAGAGAGGGAGGAGGATTGACATTCAGGCCGAGCTGCGCACTCTGTTGCCGGAATAATGATTAGCTCCTTGGCATTCTGCTCACATCTGCCTCACTATCAATGAGGGGAGGGGGGGGGGGGGGGGGAGGGTGCAAGAAACAAGGTGAACGACAGAGCAGGGGATGAAAAGAGGGATGTAATGGAGGACAAAATAGAGGAGCGTATGACAGAAGCAGCAGATGTACGAGCGGATGCACTGCACACACGCACACGCACCTTATAGGCTCCCTAATGCACACATAAAAGGGAGCCGGCCCAGCGTTGCAAACAAGCACACACACATTATATACTACAACAGTAGTTCACAAACAATCCGCCACCTAAAAAAAATATATATTTAGCTCGCCACGTGCCAACATAACGGCACACATTAAAATGCAGTAGTAGGCCTAATCAAAATCCAGAAAGAGGTTTTAGTCTTACACTCTAAAAACTGTTGGGTCAAAAATAACCCAACTATGGGTCAAAAATGGGCCGATCCTCTACTTGGGTTTATTTGACCCAACTTTGAGTTCTGAAATGGGTCTTTTAGTGTAAAACAACTCTTGTTCGGTCCACTTTTTGATCCATAATTGGGTTACTTTTGACCCGACTGTTTTTAGAGTGTAAAAAAGTTTCGTTTGTTACTGGTCTTTAAATACATAGGAAGTTGTTTTTTTATGTATTCAAATTATTCAATTAGAAACATGCTGCACATAAGTCAAATAATAATTGCACTGCAGTTTTTTTTTAAACATCTTGTATTTATAAAACTGAACTTTACTTACATAAAAAATGTTATGTACTGTATTTAAACAGGCTGTATGCATACTAACTGTACTAACTATGTTCTATTGAATTTGAATTTGCTGGAAATGCAATTTGCATTTAATTACCGGAGTAAGTCTTCGGTGTAGCACCAAGGGAGCTCATGAACCACTAGATGGTACTTGTACCACACTTAATCTTTCAAGTAGTGACTACAAAATGCAAAAAAAGAAGAGAGAACCATCCCATAGTGTTCAAACTATAAAAGGCTGTATAATTGCCCCACCACCAAAAAAATAAATAAATAAAAATACTGTCAGTTTTATGTGCTCATACATTCACAAATCATATCAGGCCGTTTTTGGCATGTGCTTTATGTGAGGCCACACGGAGGAATTTCAGGGGCAGTGGAGGTGGACGTCAATGAACCAAAATAATAATAATAATAATTTGCTACGTGAAATGGTTTCTAATTTCTAAGTGTGGAACCAGGACTGGACTGGCCATCTGGCATAAAGGGCAGATGCCCAGTGGGCACCGGCGGTGTCGTTACTATTTTCCTCCATTTTTACCCCAAGAGACTGGCCCACAATTTACATGGGCTAGTCCATTAATCCAGTTCGAATATAGACAGCAAACTGAACCAACATCAGTCAATATCAGTGGCAGAACAATGAGTCGGCCTGGGCCGGGCCGGCGGACTTAAGTCAAATACCAGGGTCGATTTTGTGTGTGTGTGCCAGTCCAGCCCTGTGTGAAACCAGAACCACCAACGGGCCCAAAGTTAAGTTAGGTAGGCTTAATTGGTTTATTATTTTTGTTTTATTGGCATGCACTTTTTTTTTTTTTTTTAAATAATAAAACATCATTGTAATTGATTTTGCAGGCTCCCAGTTAGAGAATCACTTGTATTGGCTCCCTAATGCACACATTAAACAAAGCTAACGGCCCCTTGGTGTTGCAAACTACAAGAAGAAGAAGGCGGCGGTACAAGCAGCACGCACGCACGGGCGCACAGCAAAGGGTATGCGCGCGGGTTCTACTTTGTCAAAGTCAGAGCGGGTGCAGTAGCGCCGCCTCAGCAGGCGCAAAGGATGCTGCTCGAACGGTGAGCGAGCGAAGAGCATCCGAATGAGCGAGGTGGAGAGCAAGCTGCAAGCGCAGGCGGCCATAAATTTGAATAATGTCAGCACAAAGCGCCGAGAGTGATTCATTTGCCAGATTACGCCGACGGCTCCGCCCCCCCCCCGTTAATAACTACAATATGTTAATAGAGTCAATACGGCAGAAGGCGGCCGGAGGAGTTGTATTAAAACGTCACGTCGGAGGTCCGTGTGATGACGATTTGAAGTCGCGACGGTTCCTCAAATAGGGGGCGGTCTTTTGTTTGACGCCGTACCACGATTGACTGCCGGGTTTGTCATCCACTTAAAAATTTTGCATATCATGGTTCCTTTCCCCCAATCAGTAAAAACTGTTGCTTGGTGTCTCAGCCACTGCTCAATCCATACACAGAAAAGAAGAAAAGCATAGATCGGCTTCTTCGGACTTTTTTGTGCGTCTAGTCGTGATAAAAATGTTGAGCATATTCTACGTTGCTTAGTACAACTAGCTTCCGGAGCTAAATGACCAAAAGTATTGTAGCAATTGGCTAAAATCTGTAGAAAAAGTTCATCTTAGAAGAGCCCCTAAAAATGTCTCTTCATTAAAACGGCCCCTTCAAAACAAAATGGCTGACTTCCGGTGTGTTTCCCAGCATAACTTTGACACTTTTTTTTTTTTTGTGTCTACTACCAAATTCTACGTTTCTCAGTACTAGCTAGCTAGCTAGCTAGCTTCTAGCTAACTAGCTGAAAAGGTTGCCGCTGAAAAAAAAAATGGCTGACTTACTGTTTCTTCTCTGGTACTGCTTTTGAATTTTTGGTGCATTTGTTATGATCGAAATGTCTTTGTTGCTAGTACAACTAGCTTCTGGGGCTCAATTTCACACACACACAAAAAAATGTAGCAATCAGACAAAATCTGTAGGACAAAGTTTGACTTTGTGACTTTGACACCTGGAAAATGATCCTAAAATGGCCGCTTCAAAGCAAAACGGTTGACTTGCTGTGTCATTTCAGGCATGTCTTCTTGAGACACGATTAACACAGACTTTTTTTATTTTTTACATATGTGACAAATATTTCTTTGGCTCGTTTCCGCATTGCCAAAAATGTGCAAGATGTACCCATGTGCCGATACTAGCCACCAATACTTAAGGAGCCGAACTGTGAGGAAGAATTTTTTTTTTTTTTAATTTTTGGGGTGAATCGCATCCTTGTCTATCCTTTCATACACCCTTTACGACACTGTGTGTAAGTGCGATAATAAATGTGAATCAGGATGCATTCTGAAATTCTGCGTTATAATAAGAATATTAATCGACAAAGCCGAACTACAGAAGAAATATGAGCAAGTTAATAAAAGGAGCTTTTCCTCATAAAAAGCCATCTCATTTGTTCTCAACGGGGCGTTTTGTTCAGCGCGGCGCACGCGCTACATCCACAGGAAGATGATTTATTGTATTTTGCTTCCGCGGAGCTGGCTTGCGTTGTTGTTTACATTGTTAATCCATCGCACGTTTTACAGCGGCGCGATAATGGCGCGGCTACTTCAGGAGCAGCTGGGGGGTTTGAAACGACGGTCTTCCAATAACCGGCAAGGCCGAGCTACCTCCTCGGCGGAACCCCTCGAGGGGCAGCGCCGACATGAATGTAGTTAGCGCTCGGACCATTGATTTGCATGCATTTAGTACGAGTACACAGAATTCATTCAAGAAGCCCAACAATTTAAAATCATTGCCGGGATTGAATGGTGGGGTTTTGATGTGTTTTTGCATTTGTTGTTATCGAAAGAGAAACAGTTGTCATCAACAGGCGGCGAAGCTCCTGGAGGGCAAAAAAACAGCCGCGAGGCATCGGAGAACTTCAAACAGCAGATGGATGACTTTGAAATTGCACACAAGTGACAAGGCCTTCCAAAAAACTCACAAAAAGAATCAAATACGAGAAATGATACTAATAGTGTGTGAGCTTCACTTTTTGGGGGAAGTAAAATGAAATATTATTAATATTTTAACTACACTTTACAATTTTTGGAATCATTTTGCAAACTGGAACACTGACTAATAAAAAACTTAATGCACTTCAACTAGAGAAAAAATAAACAAAAATACATTAAAAACGTGAAAAATTGTGGGGGTATACTTTAACTTTTCAGAAAATATGAATTGCAACAATTTTAAATTTGAATGATTTGAGATAATATGGAAATATAGTGTTTTTGTAGTAAATAATTAATTTAATTTTACATTTGCAAGAGATTTTCACATTTTGTCTTTTTTTAAATACATTTTTATTGAATTTGTACTTTTTTTGTGTTTTACTTTATGCAAAATTTGTATACTTTTTGTAATTCTCTCTTTACTTTTGCCAGGTATTTTATAGTTTTTAAAAGTCTTTTCTACCTTAATTTTGTTTCTGTAAAAAAATTACCTTGGTAAATTACTTTATACTTATATTAAAAAATGAATAAATGAATAAATTAAAAAATAATGCTTTTTGTTGTAAATTTGTCTTAACTTTTTGGGAATTTGTTTTGCAAACACATTTTCCATATATATTTTTTTCTTTTAGTAATGTTTTACAAAAAGAAAAATACGTGCAAAATGTAAAAAATATTATTTGTTTTTAGTTTGTAAATACTTTTTGGAATTTCTTGTACTTTATGTACTTTGTGTTTCAAGATTTTTTTTTTAAATTTTATTATTTTTGTACACGTGCTTACTTTTTACACATTTTCACTTTTTATTATTTTGTTTTTACTTTTGGAGATGCAACCCAAGTCTCAGCACTTACCCTCAATAAGAAAAAGATGTTTCCTGTAACAAAATTAGGTTTTAATGCATCACATCCACCATTTTGGTTTATATAGATTTCTTTTAGTTCACACACGCACAGAACCGTCATTCCGGGTACTGAACCTCTTGTACAATTCTGTACTCTGTATTTCTGGGAAGTTGTTACACTAAATCTTCTATTAATTTGTCCGGAACATTCGAGACGATATCAAGAAATATTATATATTTTGACTGACTTAACTGTCTGTTGTATCTCGTCCAGCTCCAAGGTGGTCCAAGCTGGACAAAGCGCCGGGCTTGCTTGTTGTCCTTCAACTGCACGGGACATTGTGATGTCAGCTTGTTTACTGCTGAGAGAGCTTTAACATCACACGTTCTCTCCCGAGGGTCACTTTGGATATTTTTAGTGTTCATGATATCAAGAGAATATACGAAGGGGGGATGCAAGGAGACGGGGAGGGGAGGGGGGTTTCGGGGGGGTGCAGGTTAGTTAGCTGCTGCACAGATTTTTCTACACCTCAATTTGTCCGTGCAGTCCTTCATCATTTGGAAAGGAGAACTGCATCACATCTGTGTTGCATGGAGTCCCACCAACGTCACTGGAATTATGAACATGTTTTTTTTTATGTCTGAATATGCAGTATTGGGCTTGTTTTTGTTCAAATCGGGGATGGGCAATTTTTCATCAGCACTAATTGAAGCACAGAGCACCACACATTTCTTAAGCAGAAATTTGACAAAAAATGCCACTAGAATTTTTGTATACATGTACTGAAGATATTTCGTTTTCCATCATAAATTTCTCTATGCCAATAAAAGAGCTACTGTCCAAATCCTGCAACAAAAAGTTGGAAGAAAACAACAAAATAACCACATACGGTAAAAAAAAATTCTAGTGCTAAGGGCTCTCTTGCATAAAAATGAACATTTAAGGACGGCATAAAATTGAACATTAAGTGTAAGAACATCATCATTATCATTGTCATGTACTTACAGAGTTGTGAGCTGATGTGGATCCCTTTTTTTTGGGTGGGTCCCTTTCACATGGTGAAGTTGATGTAGAACACGTTTACTCTCGGTTATGCTTCCTCTGATGGCCGCTGCATGTTTTCCATCTCAGTCGGGGGTTTGGTGGACATCGAGAATTTCCTGAATGGTCGGTCAATTTCCAGGCCCAAATGCCTCCGTGCTTTTTTTATGGAAGTTGACAGAGAAATATTTTGCGTGCAGGGGTTTGTTTTTGTAACGGACGCTAAAAATGTATTTACTTTCGCAATGTGTACTTTTGCCAGCCCTTGCTGAACACACAATGGCGCCTCTGTTCTCCCCCGAAAAGATTTGGTTATTAACCGGTCGGTCGCATGCCGAACATCAGAAGAAAGCAATAAAAGGCGGACAAAATGCAATCACTGGATGCCTTTTGCACCTGAGGAGGCACAAACATTGCCACCGTTTCCCCATTTCACTTCCCCTCACTATCATCAGCATTTCTGCTTTCCATGACACGGAAACAAACCAAGACAGAGTGGCTCCGTTTGCGCGGTCGCATGTGTGTGCGTGTTCAAACGCCCTCATGTCAGCAAGCGCAAGGGTAGGCGACATCCACAAACTCATGCTCGCAAATAGGATCATTATTTTTAATTTTCAATGCCGACGGACGCTGGATTCATTCCATCAAACCTGGACGACGTGTTTGTTACATGGCACAAAATCATCACTAGTATGTCATGCTGTTATTTTTTTTCTAATAATACAATTTATTTAATTTGAGGACAAAAACAGTCAATAACAAAGTGGGCCAAATGAATGCTGATGTATACAGTAGACACACAATTGTACTTCGCACGCACCTCGTCTAGCTGGTGTGGACAGTAAAGCGGGGGTTGGGTGGGGGGGGGGGGGGATGATGGAAAATGCACTCTGACTTCCACTGCTGCTGAGCAGGGTGCTATTTCACTCCCACACTTGTTAGCCAGAAGAGGCGCGTGACAGCGGGGGCCGCCAAAGGCTTCTCCACTGGATGATCTGCAGCTGACGAGGTTTATAGGAGACATTTTTATGTGCGGGTCTTCCCTTAACAAACAAGCCTGTACAACGTCATTTCATTTAACCCGAAAAGCTCGCCAAGGGACATTGTGTGCCTTTACGACCCCCCCCCACCACCACCACCACCCCCCACCCATTTTCAAGCTGTGTTGTATGCGTATCCGTTAGCAGTGCCAGCATGATATACATTTTTAATAGTCATCTGCTCAGTAAATGAGCACAAAATGAAAAAGCGACAAACACACACAGAAAAAACCATCATCCCATTTGTTTTAAAAGTGGACAGGCAGATTGTGTTTTTTTTTTTTTTTTTTTAATTTGTCCACCAAGTGGCACCCTATTTTGCATTCAAAGCATGCAGTTAAATAGGAGATATTTCAGATTTTTTTTCAAGGGTGCCTCACAACTGAAACATTGAGTGCATATTGATGTTGGATGACAACAGTCCACATTCTGTTTTATAGACTAAATAAAGGTCTAAGCCACACATTTAGCGGGCAAATTTTAGGAAAAATTGATGGTGGACACTTAAAGGGTCTTTTAAGGAGGAAATGTATTTTAAGGCATAGTGAGTAAAGCTGCAAATCTAACTATCTTAAAAAAATCTGATGAGACACTACTTGCAAGTACTGTACTGAAAATCGGGGTGAAATTTAAGCCTGATCCGAAAATGCGTTTTCGTTCATTTGACCTTCTTAAAACTTTGAATGCGCATGAACTGTTAGTCAAAGTTTCACAGCTTGAACAATTTGCTGTTTTCTAAAAAAGGAGCTGAACTGCAAAATTCCTAACAGATTTTTGCTAAATGAACATTTCCACGGAAATCGACTTCCTATGCCTTTGCGTGACTTTTCCAGTGTCTCCAAATCTGTTGCGAGCTGCTGACGACACCAACTCCATGCAAACATCTCGCTTTGTTGATCAATTGTTCGTCCGTCAAAATGTGCGCAGCATGATGAGGACTCTCTAAATCCCAATTCCAAATGAAGCAGGGAACATTTGGCTGTTTTTTTATTTGTGGATAAAACTACTGTTTGCCATTCAGCGCCCTTGTTAGAGAACGGCAAGTTGTGCAAGTGCTGAAACATTGAACAGTTGGACGTGTATTGAAAAGTTGGCAGAAGGTCAAATCGATAACACGGTTGTAACGGTTATAAAGCATTTCAGGTTGATTCTGAATTTTCACCCACAAGTTAAATATCCATAACTTTTTCTTTGGAATGTATTTGTAAGGGGGAAAAAAAAACAGTGAACCTTGACCCGGGAACTTGTGTAATCCTCATATGGTCTCCTCCACGATGAACTCGATGGAGTGCTGCGGGGACTGCGCGTCCATCATGGTGATCTCGCTGCCGTCCATGGTGATGGTGGGAATGGTGATGCCCTGCGCTCCCAGCATGGACGAGGGCAGGATGACCACCTGCGAGGTTCCGTCGATGCCGCTCAGCTCCTCGGCGGGGATCATGACCGCCTCGCCGCCGCCCTCGCCGGCCTGCAGCACGTAGATGGTCTGCATGCCGCCTTCCTCCAACTCCACCTGGGTGGTCTCGGCCAGCGACGACAGCACTTTGGCGCCCTCCAGGACTTTCTGGACCTGCGCCGCCTCGTTGGCGCTGGCCACTTCCTCGGCGGCCTGGGCGGCCTGGTCGCCGTGCTGCCGGATGTGCTTGTCCAGGTTGGAGCGGGAGCGGAAGGAGGCGGGGCAGTTGGGGCACGGGTAGGGCTTCTCGCCGCTGTGGGTGCGGGCGTGCTCGGTGAGGCGGGCCGCCACGCTGAAACTCTTGCCGCAGATCCAGCAGCAAAAGGGCCGCACGCCGCTGTGGATGCGCTCGTGGTCCTGCAGGTGGGGCAGCTGGCGGAAGCATTTGCCGCAGGTGGTGCACTGGTGGAGGAGGACAGAGGAGGAAAATGTCAAGAAAGCAAACAAAACCATTCATATTTAACTATTCCTATTTTAGATATAGCAGGGTACAGCCAGGACTGGTCACCAGTCAGTTGCACGGCACATATACAGTAGACAAACCACTAATTAGTTGCCATGTAACGATATCCAAACATCACGATACAATAAATATGGGGAGGTTTGAGAGATATATATAAAATAAAAAAAACTCACGATATTGTGTAAAACCTCTCAATATTGCAAAAAAAATTTTTTTTAAGAAAAAAATTATATTGCTTGTATGACTGATTTATATGAGATAATTGCTGCAGTGGCCAAAACATTCCTAATTAAAATTATACTGCACTAAGAAAATAACCACCAGAGGGTGCTAGAACTAAACAAATATTTTTAACTGATGTGCTGTTTTTAAATTAATATCATGACATGACAACGACGATATTGTTACAATTTTAATATCGTGATATCACAATATTGCAGTTACCTTTACACCCATACTAATTAGAGCTTCAGCTAGCAAATATTTTTTTAAACGAGTATTTTACTGATAACATCCATGTGGTGCAGTTATTTTTATCCACTGGGAGTCACCATCCTCACAGTCTACTGTAGTATCTGTGACTTGCAAGTGTGTATGGCTTTGAAAGGCAGGGCCTAGCATTGTGAGTGCCGTGAGTGCCAGTAAACGACAGTGTAGGGTTGGCTAGCCATTAACAGGTAGCTAATTCGTTGACGTCCTAAATTACATGTGTGGTCAGCACTGACTTGGACCAAGCCACAAACCATGTGATTTTGACAACAGCCAATTAGGAAGCTCACTGAAAGCTCACACTGGTCAATAGCGGTTAGCATAGCAAACAAGATGTCACTCATTGATTTAATGACGGATGTAGTGCAGTTACTTTGACTTTTGACCAAAGTGTAAAATTTATACAAGTCTAATCTCCATCAAATGTTTTGTTTTTTTGTTGCTATCAAAAATAATTCTTGTAAAACTGGTACAGTTCAATTCATGGAAATGAGTCCAAAGGACAAAGTAAATACAGAGAGACCGTGAGATCCTCCCACTGTTTGATCCAACAAATCCTAATCATGCAAATTCCAAGAAGAAACACCTGCAAAGTTACAATCCCACAACTCGACACACAGCTTACTGTGCCACTAAAAACATCTTTTATAACCGAGGCAGTGAGACACCATTGCAAACAACAAGAGTTAAACATGTTTTATCATGCTTTTAATGAGGTGGGAAGTGAGTAACAACACACTTTAAATTACACCACATCATCATCATCCGCTGCTTGATCCGCATTTGTGATTGGTCATATTTTTATGAGTGACTACACGAAACCGCAGCATCACTTTTGTGGCTTCCGTATTTCTTCTTCTTTGAATTTGCCGGTTAAATCCGCCGCAAAGTGCAAAGTTGCTCTCAGTCAGCCCAAAGTCCACTTTGACTTCAATTAACATTCAGCCACGCGACGGCCTCCGTGTCGCTTCTCCAATCAAACATCCATCTTTGAGCTCGGCCAGAGAGATGCTGCGTGGCTGCCAACATGAAATTAATTTCCAGAGCAGCACGTGGGGTGGCTTGGCGGGTAGAGTTGATGTCACCGACACGGCAAAGATGGAGGGTCGTCATTGGGGATGGGGGTGAGCTTCCCAGAATAGTAACAGGCAAAGAGGAGAGCTGACAGGCCCTAATTCAGCCCGGCCATTAATCACAACTACAGCAAGGGAGGAAACACCCGCAGGACACACACACACACACGCACACGCACACACTGTGCAAATGGCTCCGGTCCACAAGTAGCGAAATGGCCGCAGCAGGGAGCAGCGTGTGACGGTGAATGCCAGATTTCAATTTGTGATGTCGGTAATGAAAAACGGGGCTTCCCAAAGACTAAGGAAAACGGACTTTTGATGATTCTTACCTCGAAGGGCCTCTCGTCAGTGTGAGTCCTCATGTGAACCTGATAGGTGGAGTTGTAGGCGAAGCCCTTGAAGCAGATCCCGCACTCGAAGCGGACTCGGTTCTTGGACTTGCCCATCTTGCCCTGGCAGTGGGCCAGCACGTGCTCTTCCAGGGCCCTGTTGGAGATGAAGCGGCGCCGGCAAGGCCTCACCGGGCACTTGAGTGGCGTCTGGCCGGTGTGGGACAGCCGGTGGAGGTCCAGGCCCTCCTGGGTCATGCAGCGGTGGCCGCACAGGTCGCACTCAATCTGGGGATGGGAAAGTGGTTCCGACTTTTAAGTCTGGCTCGTCATACACGACGTCTGCCTATTTGACCAGACTTGCCTCCACAAGTGAGTTTGGCTCTTTCGATAACATACTATTAAAATGATATACAGCAGAATAACTTTTTTTTTTCCATTTCCATGACAAAAGCATGACTTGAGCACATCGGCTGGATTACTTCACTTTACTTTGCAGCGGGGTTATTATAGTTTTGAAATTTTCATTATAGGTAGTTTTTATTTCGTTTTGAGTTTTGTTTTTTTAAATTGTATTAGTTTTAATTAGTTTAATTCAGGGTGGCTCTGTTAGTTTTTATTAGTTCAAAAATGCTTAATTTTAGTTTACCTGAAGTTAGTTTTAGTATTAATTTTCATTAAAAAAAAAAGTGTATTACTTGTGTGCAAGATTTAATAAATATCATGGTAAAATGGAAAAGCAATGCACTTCTGAAAAAACAGTCAGCAAAGAGCGACGCCATCTGAAAGTGATTTATTTTTGGCTGCTGCTGGATGACGTCACTTCTGTGTGGCACACTTTGAAACGTCCTTATTCCAGTTAATATCGAAATAAATATACTTAATCAATAACATTTAAAATCAACCTCAAAGGCTCATATATTAAATTAATTACCAAAGACGGAAACTAAGGACATTTTCGCTACAGTTATAGTTAGTTTTAGTTTGGTAATGTAATGTAAAATGTAGTTTTTTTTGTTTTGTTTTTTTTAAACATTTTCATTTTTATTTTATTTCGTTAACCAAAATGTTTTTTAAATTTAATTTATTTCATTCGTTTTAGTTAACCAAAATAACCTTGCTTTGCAGTCAGCCGGTCCTCCATCAAATGTCTCCATTTTGTTCAAAATGCTGCCGCTTGCCTCTAAACTGAAACACGGAAGAGGGAGCCTCCTATCTATTGACTCTATTTTGGCCTCCCTCCGCCAAAACTCAGCAGCCAATCGGAGAAGGGCTTCCACACGTCTAACTTCTGTTTTCTCTTGTAAAACTTATTCTATTCTAAAAACAGAGGACAAAAAAAGCTCACCTGCCCAGTGGAGCGGCCTCGGCCCTGTCCGCGCCCGCGTCCGGTGTTCTTCTCCTCCTCGGCGCCGGTGCAGCGCTGCTGGTGGATTTCCAGCACAGACTCATTGATGAACTGGGACGAGCAGTGGGGACAGACGACGGGCTCCTTGTCTGAAATGGAAGAACGGTGGAGCGGTTAGCGCATTGCCTCGCAGTCGAGAGGACCTTGGTTCAAATTCTTCTGTGTGGAGTTTGCATATTTTCCCTGTGCTTGCGTGTGTTTTCGGCGGGAATTCAGAATTCCTCTCACATTTCATTTCAGGTTGATTAAAGACTCCAAATAGTGCATAGTTGTGAAAGTGATTGTGAATGCTTGTTTTCCAGATGTGCCCTGAAATTGGCAGTCGACCCAGTCCAGGGTGCGCCTCTTCAGCGACTCTAATGAGGACGAGTGCTCAAGAAAAGTCAATGGCTGGGCGGTCGCGAACGCAAGTACAAGAGCTGTTCGTTAGTGCCGATTTGTAAAACACTAACTGGGCCACATGTGAGCGATAGGAGTGAAGTCTTGCTTCACTTCACTGAGAGAGATATTCGACTCCATCTTAACAGTGTCGCAGTAATCAGCGCGTGTTTGAGTTTCAGGAAGCGTACAGATTTCAATTTAGGAGCATTAATAAGCGATGACAGCATCGCTGGATTCTCCGGGGAGGAAAAAGGTCGCATTGGCTCATCGACACTTTTCCACTTCATTCGGTCCTAAATGAAGGGAGTTTCCGACTCTCAGCCCCAAAAAAAAAACAAAAACACACACACAAAAAACAAAGCCAACCGGAATAATAATCACTGGGATGGGGGGCATATTTTAGTGAACATTCAAACAAATTTGCCAGTTTTACAGCTAGAGAATAAAAATACAGGAGTTCCTGCTTAGGACGTGGTCTTATTCCTACAGCAGCTATGCAACCAGAATTGACAGTATATGCAAGTCACAATGTGGTTGTAGTCTAACACTAACCTTGGTGTGTGACCTTCAAACAGTCAAATCCACAGAAACGTTCCAAATTTTGCTACTTTAATCAACCACGCATCCACAGTGCTGCCCAATATAAACAATCAAATGAAAAACGGTAAGAAAAAAGGGCCGGTAAGTGAGTGTGCAGTGGAAATTTCTGTTTAGATAAAAAAAAAATCCAACATTTAGTAATCCTCAGTCTCTCGACTGATCAGCTCATCAATAAATCAGCTGCTGTCCTGGATCTATTTGGGCAAAGCAAAGTGGGAAGAAGGTGGAGGGGAAAAAAAAGGAAAAAACTGCCACTGATGGTTCATCAGCACGTTAAGGGGTCGTCACGCCAGCAGCTTGCAATCTGCTAACCATCTGTACTTTTGTAGCCCAGTAGGAACGACCAGCCCACCCGGCGCCCCCTTCTTCTCAGGAACCAAACAATTAAACCTTTATTAAGGACAATCTCACACGATGGCCTTGGTCTAATCAACGGATCAATGTCTTCAATCATCTCTCGCTGAGGAACGACGTACCCCTGACCCCCTCCCTCGTATGGGCTCAAGCTTAACTAATGAGACCCCCCCCCCCCCCCACACACACACACACACACACACACACACACACACACCCCCACCATGTGATTACGATGAAGCGTCGGCATGGTGACCCAATTCATTTACCTTCACCTTTCCCGTTCCATTCCACTTGAGACGACGGAGATCAATAAAAAGCCGTTGAACTCATGCATCGGCGCAACAACGGCTACGTAATGTTTGGGAATAAACAAGATAGGCCAGCCGGGTGGGCGGGCATTTATCGGCAAGTCAATAGTAATTCACTGGGAGTTATGCTAATAAGAACATCATCATTGATTGGCTTCCACTGCGACGTAACGGATTTTTTCGTTGCGCGCTCATCCCTCATCTTTCAGTCGCGGAACGGAAATAACAAACGTTGACAGGGAAGACAATGGAAGAAAACGGCGCGAAAAGAGATTTTGCGCAAGCTTTCTCCCCTCGAGTGCATTGTCCCCGCGGAAAGTACAAAGTGCGTGGGTGAACGGTTGCCGCGCGGGGGGGCTCTGACCTTGATGGGTGAGCGAGTGCAGGTCCAGGTCCTTCCTGCGGCTAAACGCCTCGCCGCAATCCGGGCAGGGGAACGGGTTGCTGGTGTGGAGAAGTCTGATGATAAAATCCCCCAAAAAAAAAACGACATTAGATACTTCTTGCTTTATTGTCGTTCTCCTTTTAAAAATAGGACAAGTGCCTCGTAGAAAGTTGCTTCCCTGTTAAACGATCTGAATGGCAGGAGATCAAAGAACAGCAGCAAACGAAAATTGCAGTATTTATCCACTTCTTGAGGAGACGAGTGCTTCAACGATCTCTTGGCAGCTCCTTAGCTCCACAACGGAGTAACGTCAACTCCCACATACTCGTGGTTGGGCATTTTGGGGCTTAGGCCAAAGCCGTGTCTAGTAAATAAACCTTTTTTCTCTTTCGTAAAAAATGCCTTACCTTAGCTAAAATCCTGCATCACGTTGTGGCCAAAGGTAGAATCTGGTGGGTTTTTTTTGCACCTTTTGGTATTGTAAATAGTCAATCTTTGTTGTGGCGGACGCCGCATGCTAAAATAGCGAGCGAGATGAGAAGTTCTCATTTTTTGCCACGAGAGGCGGCAGCAAACTGACGACATAAGTCACACATTAGTTGCCATGACGACTTCTTCCATTTCTTCTTCTACGTTCATTTGGCAAATACTTTTGTTGCAATGCCGCCACTTTCTTTAGCATACACCATCCGCCAAAACTAGGATTTACTATTTACAGCAGAAAATAACCGACCAGGATTCTACCTATGCAGGATTCTAGTTAAGGTTAAGCCATTTACATCTACGTGTAACCGCATGTAATTTGACTTCCTCAGGTAAAAATAAAGCCTTGATGATACTGTACTGTACGTGGATAGATTAGATATGCATGTGATACGAAATGCATGATAGACATGCGTCGACCTAAACGCACCCGTGGTTTATAAAAACGAACACATTGACCAGTCGTTTAGCTGCTAATTTAATGTGCATGTATTATGTATATACATGAACTCAAACCCAAAAACGTGTAAATATGTTTTTTGATACTCCCAAAAATGTATGTATATATTTTTGGTGGGATTTTAATGCAAGAGCATACAGAAGGCTTTGATGCAGCTTCTGACATGAAGAGGTGGCTTAAAGCAATGGTAGTTATTACAAAAACGGCCAGCAGGTGGCGGCAGAGTATAAGAGATCAGCCAGGGCCATGTTGCAAAAAGCTCTTTTTGCCAGTGTTTAAATGGAGGAATGTGAATATTGATGTAACTTGGCTATATTCTAATGATAATTGCTGCAGAACGGAAACAGATACAAATTTACTTTTCTTTCCTAATGAAAGAAGAGACTTTAATCTTTCTTTTAGTAGGTTCCATGTTTTTATAGCAATAGAACACAATGTTCTGTGGGCTTTGCAAAATCAGTCAAAATACAGTAAAACAGCCGGGAGCGAAGGAGCTTGCTTCACTGAAAATGGCTGGGAGTGAAGGAGTTAAATGCAAGCACCATCGCATTTGCACTCTTGACATGAAGTCTAAATCCAGCCTTGGATATGTTTTAAGGACAATTGATCTAATCGGGGGGAATTAAGACTGTTACAACGTTCAAATAATATAAAAGCTAACTCCGTCAGCCATTTCACCTTAGAGTCACCAGAAGTAAACACACAGACGGACACGGTGTACAAACTTCCTCTGTCCTGTCCCGTGTCCTCTTAATTTGCTTGGCCTGTCTGTCAATCATACGCGGCTGAGACTCAAGGACGCGGAAGATATTTGAGCACGGCGTGTTCGGGAAGCTTAAAGGTCCAGCAAGGCGGCAAAGAGAAGCGAAGGGCGTTTATCTCAATCTCATCCCGTGTTAATCACATGCATTTAAGCTGGCTTGCCAAGGCTGAATGCTTTGTCTGAGGAAAAAAATAGTGCCGCGAGACACGCTTCACCTACCAATCATACAAATTAAATATCCTTAGAATAAGAAATAAATAAAACAAAATGCCTTACTTGTGATGGTTGAGCTGTTCTTCGGTGTTAAAGTGTGAAGGACACAGAGGGCACGAGAAGAGGCCATCGCCGTCATTGTCTGCAGGACACGTCTGTAGCGAAGGACACCGTGAGAAAAAAAAAAGAAAAAAGATTAGTAAGCAAGGTCTTGAAATCCCTTGTGCAGTCCTCTTTATTCAGCCTTCAACGCAATAGTCATTTCGCCATTCAAGTGCGACGAGTACCTATAGACTCTCTCAGTGACAAAGAGAAACGATGCATAACACGGCTCACAAAAGAGCAAAAAGCAAACCTGGGCCGCAAAAGCCGCCGTCTCGCACAGTCTTTATTAAGTCAAAATAAAATGGAAAGTATGCAGGACTGTCACTTTACAATACTTCTACAATGGATTATTCTATTGCTTAATCCATCAATTCATCAGTTAAACATTTATTTTGTATTGTTCAATGATTGAGCAAATCCAAATAAACAACAATTAAGCAATAATAATAATAATACCCGTTTCATAAACATCTGAGGCGGGTTCGGGTTCAACTCCATGTCATTTCCAGGTTATTCATACTACAGCTGCAAATGATTACTTTTGCAACGGTTCCATTTTCTCACATTGCCGCTTTGGAAATGGAATTAGCCGCCGTTGAGCTCGAGGAAGCTTTTTCCGTCCCCACCGAACTTGCAATTGTCTGCATATTCTTCACAATTACTTTGCTTTGTTTTAATAAAAGGATGCCAGATGCTGTCAACAAAATAAATTGCGTTGTAATAATGGAGAGGAGAGAGTCAAGATGAGGAAACTATTAAACAAAACACTCGAGGTACATCCTACAAAGCGGCTTGCGTTTGGTTAGAGCCGAATGTTTGCGTTTTGCTAAAAAAAAAAAAAAAAAAGGTAAACAACAAATTCAGGTTTGCCGTTTGTAAAAGAGGCAAATACGGCTTAGGTGAACCTTCTCACCAGTTTCATTCGTTCTGTAACTGACTCGATTACTTCCTCCCTTACTGAAGTGCCATTAATCCATTCCAACCCCTCCCTCAATAATAATTGTTTTGTTACATGAATATAATAAAGAAAAAGAAAAATGTACCGTAGAATATAAACATAAAAAAATAGAACGTAAATACGCTGGTTCTATAAAGTGTAATGAAGCTAAAAGTCTTTCATATTCATACTACAGTACATTTGTAAGTTGAATTGTTGGTGTGTGCTTTTGAAGGGCGTGTCCAAGTGAGTGATTAATGAGCGACTCGAGCTGTGGTTCCCATGTGGTTATTTTCGTGTTAACATCTGCTACGTACATCGCGTTCAGTAAACCGCTGAAAGTACATCCACAGTACAGTTTTTTTTTCCACTTTACTCAAGCGGTGGTCAGGTTGAAGCTTGCTCCAAAATTTGGCCACACAACATGAAGCAAAAAGTCAAGGTACCACTGCACTAGAAAAAAAAAAAAGCCGTATCTTGTGCTTGGTTAAAAACAGACAGATTTGCATTGTGTTAAAGCAGCAAATGGCATCGCGGTGTACCGGTTTGCGCCCGCGCTTGCGGCGGGGCTGGTCCGAGGTGTGAATGAGCTGGTGCCTCTTCAGGGTGGCGGCCTGCGTGAAGTCTTTGCCGCACACGTCGCAGCAGAAGGGCCTGTTTCCGCTGTGACTCATGGTGTGCCGCAGCAGGCTCTGCGAGTTGGTGAAGGACTTGGAGCAAACCTGCGTGACGGCAACGACAAGGTACGACGTCACGCCACTCGTATGCTAGAGCAGAACTGCAGCGATTAAAGATGGCCACCTTGCAGGTGAAGAGCTTTTCTCCGGTGTGGCTGTAGACATGCGTGCGCAGGAAGACGCGCCTGGTGAAGGTTTTGCCGCAGTAGGGGCACACGTGGGGCAGAGCGGTGCGGGACCAGTCCTGCAGCAGCTTGGCAGGCGGCGGGAGGTTTGCCGTGTCCACGGTCACGGACGCGCCGCCCTCCGGATCCTCTTTAGTGCTTGAATCCTTGTTTGCTAAAACAGAGAAATAATGGAACAAATTCGGCCATTTTCCCCTAAGTGATTATCGGACGTCTATAAAAAAATAACCTGAGAATGATTTCCCCCCACTCAAGATCTGTTCAGAGAACAATCAGGGATGGTCATTGTAAAGTAGAGTAAAAGCATCCTGATAATCGGACCACATTTTTTTACCTTATTTCGATCAAGGTCAACAAAGGCCCGATTATCAAATATCTGTGAAAGATGATCAGGAGTGATTATCTTGTTGTGTTGAGTGTGTCAAGGGTGATTTTTTTTTCTCTACGATCTGCAAGGAAAACAGTTGAGGCCAACAATCGTCTGTTAAACCCGTTCAATATTAATCATTCCACTTGTGCAGACTTGGGTAAAATGACAAAGGCCCGATTGACTGACGTCTCTTAACGATTATCCTGTGGTCGTGAAGGTGTGTAAGGCTACGTTCACACTGCAGGTCTTAATGCTCAATTCCGATTTCTGGGAGTAAGCGTTCACATTACAAATTAATTGCGACCTCAGTCTGTCTGCTGTTTGAACCTTTGTGTGTCCGCGTGCGCAGAAGGAGATACGACGTCACTCACAAGTTACGCTGCGTTTGCGGAAGTGAATTTTTAAATACATTTTTTACCATCTCATATCTACAGATGAGTGATGCAGGAGGAGGTAGAAATAATATTTTGTGAAAATGAGGCGAACCTGCTCAAGCTCAAGCATCACACGGAGAGCTTTCGATCCCGCTCTCGACTATCAACGTTTATTTACTTATTTAAAATCAACATGATATATATGTTTTTTCTTAAATGTTCCCGTATTTTGTTTAAAATCAAAATAGAATGTGTTAAATGAAAAAAAGCTGTTTTTATTTTCCCCAAATATTTCAATTAAGCACATTTTAGAGATGTGATTTCAATACTTTAATAATTTTCTTATATGCCTATTTGTAAAGTTTCCCGGTGTGACTGTGAAAGTAAAGTGGCTCCTTGCTCTGCTTTTAGACCAAGCATGCCACTTGGTGGTAAACCAGAAGCGCTGCTAACAAACACATTTTTGCCATACAGCATCATAAACATATAATTTAGATATAGGCTACATATGGCTCATATAATAAAAATTCATGTAACGTAATGTAAAATATCAGGAAACTGTTCCCCGAAAAAACTTTGCCGATTCTGTACCTCGAAAAAACTTTGCCGATTAACGTACGTCGCCCGAGTAATGCCCCTGCCGATGCGGAGCGCATATTGGACTTTTGATGACGTCGAGGTCGGATATATCCATTCATACCACGGTCGCATTGCAAAAAAATTGGGACACATATCCGATCTAGGACCACATATGAAAGCAACCCAGATTGGATAAGGAATTGTACCGTTCACACTGTCAAAAAAAGTCAGATACAGGTCGCATTTGCCTGCAGTGTCAACGTAGCAAAGAGTCATTTTTCCTTCCTGATTTCCTTGGAAAGCATTCAGGCTGGAAATTGTCAATGTTAAACTGTTCAATATTTGCCATGGCGAATCCTGATGCACGCTCATCACCAAGGCCGGCCGAGCCAGGGACTTAAGTGAAGTCATTCCGAGAGGTCTCTAAACGATGATCCTGTCTTGATTATTCTGTGGTGTGAGGTGTGAAAAAGGTAAATGTTATACCTGTCGAATATTCACGGTGACTTTGCGGAACGTTGTGCAAAGTAGTCTTTGAAAACTATTTTTATGTTGAGTGATCTACAGTTACTATAGAAAAATCTCTATATATGGATTTCTGAAGAGCCTAAATGCAACTGTTGGGCCAAAGTTAAAAATTGTTGTGTATCGAGAAGTGTTAATTAGTTGATAAAAATGCGTCCTGATTTAGTCCCAATTATTGTTTATTAATGGGGATTTTAGTCTAGTCTCGTTTTCGCCCGGTGAAAAATGTGTGTTGACGAATTTTTATTTATTTATTTAGCTTTTCGGTAACAAAATTAACAGTAGTCTGGAGAGCACTTTACCTTTGCTGATGATCCTGAAAATGGCCCTGCTCCTCTTGGGTGCTGGCGGATCCGTCTCACTGGCGGCGGTGAGCAAGGAGAGCGGACGCTTTGCGCTCGGCGCCTCCTCCACGGGCGCCGCCATCTCGTCGCCGGTCTCCGCCTCGTCGATGGGCCCGCACTCCAGAACGCGGTGCTGCCTGCGATGGTACAAGTACTGGGTGGTGTTCATGAAGGTCTCGTTGCAGTAGGAGCACGAGTGGAGCGGCGTGTGCAGGTCGTGCATCCCCTTGCGATGCGAGATCAGCACGGACGCTTTGTTGAAGCTGGCGCCGCACTGGAGGCACAGGAAGAGCTCGGCGGGCTGCGCCGAAGAGGTGGCGGGCGCGTCGTCCGGATCCTGCCCGTCCCCCGCGCTGCTCTGCTGGTAGGTTTTGTCCGACAAGCCGCTCGCCGCTGCGGTGCTGCCCTCGCCTTTCTGCCGATGTTGCTTGCGGTGGTAGAGGAAGAGGGTGGTGTTGAGGAAGCTCTCGCCGCACACGGTGCAGTGATGCAGCGCCTCCTCGAAGCCGTGCGTCTTGCGGTGGGCCACCAGTTCCGAGACCAGGCCAAAACAGGAGCCGCAGTCCACGCACAGCAGCACGGGATCGGGCTTCGGCTTCTTGACCGCCCCTCGCCTCCTGGGCGACGACTCGTCCAGCGCCGATGACAACGTGATCACCTCGGGAACCGCCTGTTCCGAACTTTCGCCTGCAGACGCCTCGCTGACTTGCGGCGGTTTCTGCTCGGCTCCCAAAGCATCCGCTTGGTCGGACGCGTGCTCGCTCGCGTCGCCCTCGGCGACGGGCTGCGGCTCCTCCGAGTGGAAACTGGACTCGAGCTCGGCGTCCGAGCCGCCCACGACGACGGCCTTCAGACAGGCGCCTTCTTTGCGGTGATGCTGCCATTGGTCCAGGCTCTTGAAGAGCTCCTCGCAGTCCCCGCACTGGTAGAGGATGCGGGGCTGGTCCAAGAACTGGTCGTCGCTCAGCTCGGCCTCTCGGACGACGATGTCATTCTCCTGCACTGCGTCTTCGACAGCCTGCGCGGACAGCTGCTCCAGTTGCACTTGGATTTGCGGGACCAAGTCCTGTGTTAGCGATTGCTGCAAGCAAACATGGATGAGGGGGGAAGAAAGAATTTTATTGTCACTGTTACAGGGGAAATGAAAATCAGTTTGGAATTTCCTTCCTGCAATGCTTATCAAAGTACAGTAAACCGCTGTTTATTGCAGTTCCAGAGACCATATAATTATCTTAAAAACATTTAAGTGGGTTGTTGAGCTTCTCCTTCCACAAAATGAAACAAACATTTATACCCTATTCAGACAAAAAACTATTATTATCATATATCATTAGGGATAGACCATCGTTATTGGGCATTTTGACAAATATATTGGTACCCGCCATTTAAAAAAAAAAATAATAATAATATGACGGCCGATATGAGGTAAATCTAAAACCATTTTAAAACGGCCAGCAGGTTGCAGCAGAGTATAGGAGATCAACCAGGGTTATGTTGCAACAAGCTCTTTTTGACAGTGTTTTCAACAGTTTTGTAAATAATGATAAAACTTAGGTATATTCTAATGCTAATTGCTGCAAAATGGAAACAGGTAGAAAGATCCTTTTCTTTCCTGATGAAAGAGACTCTAATCTTTCTTTTGCTAGCTTCCATGTTTTTTATGGCAATAGAACACAAAATTCTGTGGGCCTTGCAAAATCAGTCAAAATCCAGTAAAACAGCCGGGAGTGAAGGGGGTTGCTTCGGTGAAAATGGCTGCGAGTGAATGAATTAATATATTACAAAGGTAGCTACAATTGCAGTTGGATTTAAATGTTTACATGCAACGATCATCAACGTAAATGCTCTTGATCCAATGAAAACATTAACAGCTGTTGTTATGCGGCAACATCACTTAATAAACAAAGCAAATGATGGCTAATGGAGCGGGGCTGCATCATTATGTCAACGCTTAAGGGTCTTAACGGCTTCCTCTCGCAGAACGAGCGCGTTTGGCAAACGATCACACGACGAGACGACGAGCTCCCGCCACTTTATACACCTTCCAGACGTCAATTAACACAAGACGCCTGCCGAATACCAAACGGGACAAAATGGAGGACGAGGAAGCACGATCCAGGGCCGGAGAGTTCATTACTGACGGCCCGGGCAGATAGCGCGCGTGTGAAGGGAGGATCTCGGGCGTCAGTCTGCTCGGCGACCTCATTACCGGCCGTGGCCGCCTGCTCCGAAGCCCCGCCGCATCGATTGCCATCTCGCCGATATGAAACCTTTTTCCAGACTTGAGAGCACTTGCAAGGTCAGAGTGAGGAAAACTGCACTTAAGACTTGTGAACTTTTTCTGATGGATTGGTTTGTCTTTGCGACTGCAATTTCAGATTCAGGCCAATACGTTATCATTTATATTTTATATCACGTGACAGGGGTTTTAACCAGCTCGATGTCACATTGTTTTAAAAGGGACATCAAGTGAAACTGGGCTTATAGTGTGACATCGTCGAGTCTGCCATTTGCTGTTATACTTGGTCTGTTTTCCCTAACGTTTAATATCATGTTTAAAAGCCCAAAGGTGAGTTTAATGACTTTGTAGCATTTGTGGAAAGTGCTAGTTTGCATATTTGTGACATCAATTTGTGCTATTGTGTTATTTAGGCAAGCAGGCTATATGTATCATGGGCTCATGATTGCATACATGCTACCGTAGAAGCAGTTACAATTAGTGCTGTCACTATCGAATTTTTTGATTAATCAGATTCATTTTAATTTGTCATTAAAGTGTATTACAAAAGCATTTTCCCCAATTACTGTTTATTAACTCATTTGCTCCCAAAAACGTGTAAATATACAGAAGGCTTTGATGCAGCCTCTGAACTTAAGAGAACGGTTGAAGCAATGGTAGTTTAAATAAAATTAAAAAAACGTCCAGCAGGTGGCAGCAGAGTATAAGAGATAAACCAGGGCCATGTTGCAAAAAAAGCTGTTTTCCCCACTGTTTTAAACAGATTTGTGAATAATGATGAAACTTAGCTATATTCTAATGCTAATTGATGCGAAACAGAAACAGATAGAAATATACTTTTTTTCCCTGATGAAAGAAGAGACTAATCTTTCTTTTGGTTGGTTCCATGTTTTTATAAAAGAGCACAAAATGACAGGATTGCTCTGCATTACATGGCTGTTTTTATACTTGTGAGACAGGGATGAGTGTTAAAATATAACATTTTACACTGCCGTTGCTGTGCGCTTTTATTATGATGTAACACATAATTTCAATTATTTACTACTAAAAAATCCTATTAAACAAATCACGTTGGACTCTAACATACGATGACTTCATAGAGGTCTATAATTGGCTTTCCTGTAAAATTCCACATCGACAGCAATACAATCCGTGCTCTCAGTGAGAAGTGTGTTCAGTCCCGCTGAGCTAATCAATTTTGAGCACAAAAAGAGATGGTTGTCGCGTGGATCACAAATTGTGGCAAACAAGTGCCGCGTTTAGTGCTCAGCTGCACGTAAATGCTACAATTAAGGGATTTTTTTCATTATTGATCAGCGGAGCGACTGAGAAAATCACGTCCATGTTCCTCTTGCTTTTTCTGCAACATTTTTGCAGCACTTTTTATGACGAACCTGAGCGGACCTGAAACACCTCCAAAACTCTTGGCAACCTTCCATGGACATGTTTGCAATGTGCGAGAAGAGTCAAGTGTGATTTTGCAACAACAAGAAGTCAATCATGCCAATGACATGGGGCCCGTTTCGGACATAGCAAAAACGGTTCTTTCATGTGACATGGTGGAAACTTTTGACCCGAGATATGTGCAGGGATGTGATTTGACCAAAGTGAAATTATCTGAAAATTTAGCCGGGGGTCTGGGGGCCGCATATCAAAATATTGAAACCTGAAAAGTGCAAACATGATCATTATTACGTTATAATATTTTCGAAAAAAAGGGGAAAACTGTCAAATTAATTTGAAAAGTTTACCACCTACCTCAAAATTCACGACTCTATCAGCAACTGGTACAGGTTGTTGGGGTGGATCACGTCTCTCTATTACCGCTTCCGATTGTGATGTCAATAAGGGATGGAGGCCGTAAAGTTTTGGAGTTTTCGTTTGGGTACCGAAACTTCCAGCGATGGAATCATTTGTTGTTCTTGACTGGAGTTCTTTCACGTGTTTTTTGCTCTTTGCGTGACTTTCAAGAGCTTTGAAACCTCTCCCACCATAGTCAACGGTATCATGGCACCAAATGCAAAGCGCTTTCCCGACACGATCGATCTTCCGAATAAAGTCACTGAACAAATTTGTCACAGTCTTCTTTCCAACATTTGTAGATATATCCTTCTCTAACCAGTCCCATCGAAACTTGTTTTTTACGATCTTGTCAATTTCCTTAACTCGCGGAGCATCTTTGCGTTCGTTCACGGACATCTTTCTTTAAACACCCGGCAAAAACGTGTGAGAAATGAACAATGGCATACTCCTATGCCTTTATAACAAGCACGTTTATTGGTCAACGCGGAGACTTCAGCCAATCGCAAGATCCGTTTCACTTCAGCCAATCGCAAGATCCGTTTCACTTCAGCCAATCGCAAGATCCGTTTCATTTCAGTTACGGAAACACTAAAATGGAATGCTGTAGAGACGAAATCGGAAATTTTAAATTTTTATTTTTGGAGATAAAAAAAACGGAATTCCGCGAATTAGCGGAAAAATCACATCCCTGTATGTGCTCATAAGTCACAAATATTTTCTCAAGGTCACCTTGACTCACCTGTATGAGTCACCTACATGAGAAAAAGAGCACAAGGGACCTGTATGGTAAATTTTAATTTATTAACTCATTCACTCCCAGCCACTTTCACTAAAGCAACCCCCTTCGCTCCTGGCTGTTTTACTGGATTTTGACTGATTTTGCAAGGCCCACAGAATATTCTGTTCTATTGCTATAAAAAAAAAAACATGGAACCTACCAAATGAAAGATTAGAGTCTCTTTTTTCTTCAGAAAAAAAAAGTATATTTGTATCAGTTACCGTTTCATCATTATTCACAAACCTGTTGGAAACACTGAGGAAAAGAGCTTGTACGAGCAACGCGGTCCTGGCTATCATACACAATGTTCCTTCTGGCAATCTCCCTATGTTGTTTTGAAGTTTGAAAGTAAAAAAAAAATATTTTTATAAAAAATGGCCCTGGCTGATCTCTTATACTCTGCTGCCACCTGCTGGCCGTTTTTTTTGTAATAACTACCATTGCTTTAAATGGCCTCTTCCCGTCAGAAGCGGCATCAAAGCCTTCGGTATGCTCTTGCATAAAAAATATATATAAAAAACAAAAATATGTATAAATATGTTTTTGGGAGTGAAGGACAAAGTATTAAAAAAAAACATATTTACACATTTTTTGGGGTTTGAATGAGTTAAGAATGGTTTTTACATGAATGTTTTGTGGAAAAGGATATTTGTCCAAGTGGTAGCCTTCATGTTTAAATTATCTATAAAGAAAAAAATATATTATTATTATTATTAATTCACAGACGCTCCTTTTATACGCAATCATGGCACTCACACACCTGTTCCCAATTAGTCTGCTCACCTGTGGGACGTTCCAAACAGAAATGTTTGATGAGCATTCCTCAACTTATTTTTTTTATTTATTTTTTTAAACATGTTGCAACTATAAAATTCTAAATGAATGATTATTTGCTAAAAACAATAAAGTTGATCAGTTTGAACATGAAATATCTTGTCTTTGTAGTGTATTCAATTACAAATTTAGGTTGGACATGATTTGGAAGTCATTGTAGTCTGTTTTTATTTATGTTTAACAGAATGTCATTGGTTTGTAGATAAATACTGATTTCAAACGGCTCCAGATGCTGTTATGCCTTTTTTTGTATAGTATTGATGGTTTCCATAACTAGGATGGAATAGAGGTGGAAGCAGCTAGCATTTAGCTATTACCTGCGTCTGGAGCATTGGAACGACGACGGGCGTGACGTGGGACGTGTCCACCTGGTCCTCCTCGGCCGTGCATGTCACCTGGTGCTTGAGCACCTCTTCCAGGGTGTTGAACTCCTTGTAGCAGGGGAAACACATGTACACGGACTGAGTCTCCATGGCCCCCTGCAGTAGACAAGAAAACAGTAGTAAAGATTCATGTGCTGCAAAAAATATATATATATCATAATAAAATTAGCTTTCAATATAAAAGCAAAGACATGTTTGAATGTGTGTGTTGTGAACGTGCTTCCGTTGCAAACGGAGAGCAGAGTGCCGGGAAGTTGTGTGATGTCACCCTATGATGCATTCAAGGCCACTTCCTTGAACCCATGTTGTTCAAGAGCCTTCTTTAGCTTGGACTCAGCGCTTCCATCGACGTAACACAATAGGCTGGCTACAATGGCACTTCCTGGCTTGGCTTTGTGGGATTTGCATTCCTCTTTGCAGGATTCCACGAGTGTTTTGTGTGGATTATAACAACATGGCGCTACTAAACCTGTGAGGCCTCGAAGCGCCTCACCTAAATGCCTGTTAACAGCCTGCTTTAGCCACTAAAGACAGTCCCCTAATGGTATATTTGTGAACGCGGGAAGGGTTTGAGGGGGGAAACACTCATTTCAGCTCATAAAAACAAGGATAAAGGACTTCATATTTGTGCTTAGTGGCAAAAATAAAGTCAAGGATTCTAAAGTGACTACAGTATTGTGTTGCTATTTGCTTTTAAAAACTACAAAATAAAATGCTTGACAAGGTGGGGTTGTATGACGTAAAACACGAACAAAGGATTCATATTTGGGCTTTGTGGTTCATAGATAGTGCTCAAACACTAATTTGAGAGTGTCTATTGTATTATCTGCCTTTAATAACCACACACACAAAAAAACTGAGTCGTGATGATTTGTGTGTTTAATTAACATTAAAATTAAAACAATCCATCCATTTTCTGTAGAACTTATTCTCATTAGGGTGACAGTGCACTGCTTTGGCCAAGTGGCAAATAGTTGCCAGTCCATCACATGGCACTCAAGACCATCATTTCACACGAACATTCTCACCTTTGGACAATTTTGTCTCTCTAAACAAACATGTTTTTGGAATAAAGGAGTGGACTCAAACTGGCATCAATTGTATCCTTGTGTTGTAGCACTTTTATAATTATTATATCTAGACATATAGTGTTATTTTGGTGTGTTTGCATTTTGCACATTTGACTAGTATTCACTGCTCTCCATTCTGGGTTTATAGTAGCTTATCACCAGCACTTTGGTTGTAATTGTACTTTATGTATACTGTGTGAGGATGAGCAGTTCAGATAATGGATGGATGTTTTTCCTTTTATGTATACATTGTCCGCCTTGGTCAAATCACCCTTCAAAAAGAAATCTTGGTCTCATTGTTTTCTGGTTAAATTAAAGTTTTGATTGTTTCACTGGGGTAGAATTGTATAGGAGAACATGCAAACTCCACATAAAGGCAGATATGTGAACTTCGATCTTTTAAAATATGCAGAAAAATATGCATATAAAAGGTAATATATCAATTTAAATGTGTCCCTCTCTGTTTAGGAACGACTTATTCAAATCATTTCAGTCAATCAGTTCCTATTCGATATTTTGTAGGTAAAAGCCGACCAAGTATAACATGAAAGCCAAGCTGCCTTTCTTTATGCGAGGGCCTTTCCGTCTACAAACAATTTCAAAGGCCAGACACTTCCCTCTTCGAGCCTTACTAGAAGACAAAAACGCAAAATGTAAAACGCGCGTATAAGCAGAGGGCTGCGTTTGGTTCATACTGTGGTAAAAGGTTCGACGACGGCTAGAAGCTTGACAGCTAGCTTAGCAATAGCCGCCGCGTACGCTATGTTGACAAGAACCGTTGAGCTAAATGGCCGCCAGTTTAGCAGCAAAAGCTAACGGCGTGGCGGCTAGGTAGCTTCAAAAGCTAACGAAACGGCCTCGTCTTCATCAGACATATTGAAGCATCTCAACCGGCTACAATAACGGTCATTTCCCTTAACCACCTAAGCTCACTTTTGCTTCCCTGTCGACGTTCTACTATCAAGGCGAAGGAGAAGAAGAAAACGGAGAAGAAGAATCAAGCGAAGGAGAAGAAGAAGAGAATACTTAAGACGGAGGGCGGGATACCCTTCTTCGGTGGTATAATGGCGCCGATCGTCTAAAAGCTTAGTATCGTCGTCCCCTCCCCGGTGAAATTGCCGTCAATTAACACACACAGTAGGAAACGTAGCACAAAGTATCAAATACAAGTGATTAAATGTCGAGTAACTCACCGCGGCTTGCCGTTACGGTATCACGTCGAGGCTAGAAGGGGAAATAGGACAACAAGTTGAGTCAGGGCTGCTTTGGAAGAAGCGTAACGCTGATTTGCCCGGGTGGAGCCATCCAGTCGGCCAATGGCGTTCGACGACACTGACATTGGAATAATTCTGAAAAATGAATACATTAGAATTAAAATAAAATACACAGCCTGGTGAAAGTAGTACTCATTCAAGTCATGCACTTTATGGACGACTAAAATTATATAAATAAATACATAATTCACTAAATGTGTCATGAAATATTGATTTCAAATGAATTGTATTTATGTAACTTTCAATATATTCTAATTATTTCGTTATTTCAATAATTAGGCAATTGTGTATTTAAAGATACTATTTTAAAATACATTTAATAATTTTGATATTTACTTACCTATTTCATTTTGGCTCTCTGATCCCTTGTGCATCATGAAATAATTATACGGTCTCATCCAAGTCAGTGGGCAGGCACTAGGCAGGACTAGCGCTGATCCAGCACCAAATCGAATTTTCCTGCATCAGCGATTCAGTCAGTAAATCAGACATTAGCCAGGGATTCAACTACCGGTAGTAACGATAGATACCAGTCCTTATTTCAAGGTCTTGATGCTCGTGACGGCAACCAGTATCGGCCCACTTTGTGGGTGTTTTACAATCTGGAACTAGAAATTATAAGAATAGAATATTGACATTCATTTCTTGTGATTTTTAAGTAAAATGCTAAATTAGTTTTTTCCCCCCTCATGGACCTATCAAATTTAATGTTGCTCAGTTCGGCTGAAAAAAGAAAGGAAAAAAAAAGGTTCCGGTGTGGTTCTATTCTTCTTAAGACATGACTACCAAATTTTATGTTACTTAGTGAAACTTAAGGCTGAATTTAAAAAATAATAATAATTCTGCTGATGACATTAGTATCTATACAGTTATTGAGACCAACCCCCTCTACATGAAAACACATTTGTACATTGACCTTCTATTTCTCCGTTTTGTCCTTGTATTGGTTGAGTCATCCTGGGTGACATTGAAAGCGGTCTGTTCTCAGTGTTCTGCAACATTGAAAGTTGCGCTCTTTACTTTCTCCAACAAGAAAAATAAATGCTGCTGAATACAAAGTAGACCTTTAAGTTTTGGGTTGTTTTTTTTTTTTAAAGAGAATTCTAATGGGGCTGCAAATCAGAAGAGCTTTTACAATATTTCTGACCTTCACTGGTCTTTAACATTTCTATGGGGAGTTTTTAACAACTAAGCTCAGCTCACATTCACAAATCCAGAGTGCATGGATATTTAAGCACTACCGATTTCTCTCTCACACGCACACACAGACTAACGCGAGGCTGTAATTTGAAATTCCGACAAGACTCCTGTAAAAGCACAGTAGGTTTTAATGAAGTCTGGTGTTGTGCGCGGACCTTATTCATTCTTTTGGAGAAGGAACATTTATGTGCTTGCTGGCGCACACTCTGCTGACTCTTGTGTTTTCCTAAATGCACATGCTAAATCAAATGTTTGTTCTCGTGACCCGTTCATGAATTAGCCTCTCAGCCACAAGTGTGCAACCTAATGAGATCCAATGCAAAAGTTGGAGCATATATTCTCCCTTTACAAACTCACAGTCAATAATCTGGGTTCGAATCTCAGCTCACGTGTGGAGATGTATAGAGAGCATTCACATGACGTCATGTGCCCCACATTGTGTGCCGTTCACGGGTCCATGGAATTGCAAAGATAAATAAAAAGGATTTCCAACTGACAAAGTTTACCAAAGTGTGTTCTTCTGACCATTTTGATTAAGGTAAGTATCATTGTAAGATGGTAAAATTGTTTTCACCATAATGCGATTGTGATATTTGAGTCGCTAGCCGTGGCTAACTATGGCTAAAAATAGATCTGGTGGTCAAGGTGTTCAATTTTGAGATCTCTCCAAATACCCTCCTTAAAGTCTCTTATTTTCCTTTCCCAGCAGCACAAAAGTTGAAATTGTTAAAAGCGTACGAAAATAAGTGACGAATCAACAATGTTGTTTTTGTTGTAACATGCTAACGCTAGTAGCTAGCGCAGCCAAGAAATTAGCTAACTTGGTTTGAAAATAACCAGAGATGCTTCACCTCAAATTCACAAAAGATAAATGCACATAGCAACCAATAAAAGCCGAAAGTACAGAAGACGCAAGAATGTCCGACCTCAGAAAACACGTGATGTTGCCATGTAGTCCGGTCCGGGCAGTAACATCAGCAAATCGTTACACAAGTAACGTTTGAGGAAGCTGGGGGTGACATTCATCAATAACAAGAGAACATTCGAGTCACAACATTGTTGATTCCGCTGGAAAGTTGACCCACCATGAGGGGCCGACTCGCGATCCCGCGACCTCAAGTAAATACTCTTCGGTTCATTCATGACTTGATGTGTAAAAGTTTGACTTTCTCACTCATTCCAAAAAATACGCATGTTAGGTTCAGTGAAGACTGTAAAAGTGAGTGTGAATGTGCCCTGCAGTTGTCATCAAAACCAAAACCAAAAATCATCCTGTTAAATCTCCAGTGGCGTCAAAAGAAGAGTAGTTTTAAGTCTACTATTTTAGCCATAATTAATGAACTTGGTCCCTGCAGTTGATCATCAGCTTAATTATTCATCAGCAGGGACCCAAACATCATTACAAGACCTCCAAAGTTCGTCGGGAGCTTTCTGGCCATTGAACTCACGCACTCCATTATGTTGAGAAAGGAGCACAACAGGTAGAAAAGAGGAAGTAAGACATATGAAGACGGGCCCTCCTGGAGCTTCATCACGCTAATGTTTTTCCTTCAAGGTTATTCCGCTATGTGGCGGATGCGGAGCGTGGCCGCGGCCCATCTGGCCGCAAGCCAGCTCTTTAATACCCATTTGGCGTCCGGTTCAGCAGTCTGGTAGGAGTTGCTCATCCTCCGGTCGTCCGAGGGGCGTCCGAGGGCACGCTTCCATTGACTCGCCACTCTGTAAATAATAGTTAATGCGGCGCAATGGAAGCTGGCTGTGCTTGCTCCCATCCCCAATTTGATAAGTGTCGGGCCGGTTGATAAACAGGAGAGCGAGATTCAATAAAAAACACCGTGCATGTATAAAGTGTCGCGAAAGTCACAAGGGACAGTCAATATTATCCTGATGGGGGCGGTAAGGAAAATAACGTCAGCAAGTTGGAAGAAGTGACACAAAAAAGTGTGGAGTCAGCACATTTTCAAGAATTTTTGCTGATCACTAAAGTCAATGTTTGACTGTGTACCTTAACAAAGGAAATAGTTTGCCTTTTTTTTTTGTGCAGGCACCGGCTAAAAGTTTTCATCATACAATCATTAATGTTCGATCGCATCCATACATCCACATTGACCACTTCTTTCCAGGGTTGGGCGAAAGGCAACCTACCCTGGTCTGGATTGGTCGCCATTCAATGACTGGACAGACTGGCAATCACACTGACGGAAAGAACTGGAGGGATATTTTCTAGTGACTCAAGCTCAAAAATCCCCAAAAGGGTTCCAACAGGCCACCCGCAGGTGCAGATCTAAGAAAGGAGAACTACGACACTGCACCCCCCCCAAGGTTCAGTCTCTTGGAGAATCAGTCCACTTCTCCTCAGGTGAAGCGCTTGGGAAGGAAAACTAGACCGCTTTCGTCACGTGCACTCTGCAACGCTGCTTTCATTCTGTTCTCGCAGGATTACTCGCCGTTTCCTAGCGAGAGGCACTTCGTCCATTTTTAGCTGGTAAAAATGTTCTTGCTTTTTTTTCCTCCCTTCAACGTCCATCGACGAGAACGACATTTTCATCCATGGCCGTGTTTGGTCAAAACAAACGTGTACGAGATGCCGCATCGTCCAATCAGCTCCAAGTATTGTACAGAATGTCCCGCCTTTCTCGTGGAGAACTCCCTTGATTGAATCACAATATCAATCTGGCTATTGCCAGGTTCGTAGGTCACGGGCTAGATGGCAAAACCGCCCTCCTCAGGTGGTATTCGGAAGGATTCCATGACTATGCCGACTCTCCAGTCGGGACATCATCACACTACCCATCTCAGGTGCAGTTTCCTGCGGTGGGATTTCATTAGACTACCTCACAGGCGCACACTCTTGGTGGGATTCGACAGAGTACTCCTCTCAGGTCCAGTCTCTGTAAGAATCAGTACGCTTCACCGAAGGTGCGACCTCCCAGGAGGGTTTATATCAATCTGCCTATTCCACCTGGGTGTAATCTCTTGGGAGGATTTCAATAGCCTCAAGTGCAGTCCTTAAGAGGGCCTGGTGGGTGGTGTCTGGTCGGTGCTGGATTTCACTTTCCTTTCTTTTCTTTGCTCCTTCCTCGGGTCTCCTGACGGCCTCACGACTCTGGCTGGAAGTGTTCGGTTTAGGTGAACGGTATGGGATTTTTTAATAGGTTTTAGGTGAACTAATGAATACACACACACTCGCACGCACGTACACATTTTCACCCACGTACAAAAAAAAAAAGAAAAAAGCGCAATGATGATGACATGTCAAATCGGTAAAATTACCGAATGAACAATACTGAGCTCTCCAGGAAAAGAAAAAAAAGAGAGAGAAAAAAAGAAGAGGGATACCAACATTCTGCCTATCCTCAGGCACACCTCTAGGAGATTCCATCACTTCGGGGTACAGTTTTTTTGGTGGAAGTCTGCGCTCGGAAGGGTGAAGCGTTAACGACACCATCAGATCGCTATTCTAGGATAAAATCTCTGTTGAATTCCATCGGTTTTCCAAACCCTTGGCAGGTTGCATCTCTCATGCAGTATTTGAGTGCTCTATACTCTTTGGGTAGTCTCCGGGAGGAATTCTGCAGGTTGGCATGCCCCCTGGTGCAGTCTTGGGCAGGATTCCATTTGTGCCCCACCAGGAGGGTTTTCACTATTCGACAAACCCTCGGATGCAATCACTAAACGGATTCCATTGGTCCAAATCCCATGCGGATTCCGTCAGTTCCCCCCGCACAAATGCAGTGTCTCAGAGGATCCCATCAGTGTTTCCTGTTTTGGGGGCCTCTCAATCCGCCTGCCTTCCGGTGAATCCATCCAGTCTCAAAGGCTATCAGTCAGGCGTCTCAGCCCCCTCATTCGCCTCAAGTGCCGTCACCAAGAGTATTCCATCAGTCTTCCTGCCTCGAGTGCAGTCATTTTTGAGTTTCAACCTCCAGGAGGATTCCATCAACACCTCCCCTTAGGCACAATCTCTCTTGGATTAAGTTTGTCTTTACACGTTGCTTAGGAGTTTGCCTCAGGTAGTGGATTGTATGATTTCAGCTCTCCTTGGCCTTCCTGGTTGTTCACTTGAGTCATGAGCTGATATGACTCACTGCGAGACAGTAGCCACAGTTGCATCTTTTCAAACAAACTCCAAGCACATTCATGCCCAGCCTATTCATCTCTTCACCTGCATGATTTAAATGGAAGTTTAAGAACAGAGCCAAAGAAGCCGCCAGGGCTTAAAAGGACAAAGTACGGCAAGAGCTGAAAAGTAGCTTTAAAAAAAAAAAAAAAAAAAAATCAAACATGCTGCCAATGCCTATAAATATTCTACAAAGGATGGAGAACGATCCTGCAAACCCCGAGACTTCATTAAAAGCTACTATTCCTTTTTAGAAGAGACTTGTGTGAATGAAAAATGATTGCCTTGAGACAGTGTGTGTGCAGTGAGACTTCGGTCCTAGTTAAATATCCATGGACTTTAGATGTATGCTGAAGCCTCACTTTCTGTGATCCATTTCTTTAGCTGCACTTGCACAAAGGATGTAAAATTTGAATAATACTCCATTTTGATTGACAGGAAAGTTCATAACCAGCTAAATATGATGTGCCACACAAACTCCAAAAGTGGCACCATTTTGAGTTACCTTCAGTTTGTGAGCATCTAACGCCATTTTAGTGCATTATGCGTTTTCTTAGGCTTTTTTTTGTGGGTGGGGAGAGGAGGGGTGCAACCCCAAAAATATACCAGTTGGGGTGATGCAACCACAGGATACCAGTTTAAAATATAATACCTTTCAAGGTTTTCACGGACGCTGAACAACACGAGGAAATTAAATAAATGATTATAGGATATAGAGGTGCATCCAAATTAATTAGAATATTCTGGAAAAGTATATTTTCATTTGTGATATTGAAGAAGTGAAACTCATTCAACGGATTCATTAAACACAGAATGTTTTTTTCCCAATGCGGACAAAAGTGCAAGGCTAACAAACCCAAAATTCACATCAATAAATTTGAATATAGTATTAAGAACCTATTAAAATGGTTTCAATGACACTGAAATTAGTTGGGAAAAATGTATATTATATACACACTAATAATTGCCAACAAGTGTGTTGCAGCGCATTAGTGTGCTGTGAGGGAGAAATTTTCCAATTTTACTTTATTGGTCCTGTATTTTATTGATGACAAATATCTATCATCTATCCATGCCAGCGACCTATAGTGTGAACTGTATATCCACTTTTTGTTTGATGGTGCAGTCAGATTTCATTCTAATGTAAACCTTACAAAACTTATAAAAGGTCACAGGATTGCTCTACAAACACCTTCCAGTTTGTTCTCCGTTATGTAAAGTTTTACTGTACTTTAGTTTCATTGTAGAATGGATAACTTTGGAAAGGTGAGTTTTTTTGTGGTGGTTGTGAATTTCCAAAGGTTGAGCCGTTTTAATGGTTTGAAAGGGTGAGAAATCTGAGTTTCTTTATACAGTGGTTAACGTCTCATCAGTTGTGAGACAAAAAAAAAGAAGGGATGTTAAAATGTACCTTGAATCGAATCGACTTAATCCCATCTATTCACATCCAATAAGAGTTTGAGGATTAGTGTTGGCAGCAGCTGTGCTGGAGCCTCTCCCAGCAAAATTGGAGGCGAGGCGGGTTACGCCAAGTCAATCGTCTATTTATGCCTGTCAACAGTCAAGAATGTTCAAATGTTACTTCCAATTGTCAGTAAAGTTGATCCTGGAACAAATTGCCTTGACATATTTTTGTTGCCATTCCCTTTTGTCCCCAACAGCGCGAAGTGATTAACACATGCACCAATCATGTCACGGGCGTTCCCACGGCGATTGTGAGAACACGGTGACACGATCGGGGCCTCGATTACCGCTGTGACATCATCGTCACCTCGATTATCAACATGCAATCAAAACACGGACGTGCGGAGACGCCAACCGTTTCATCACTTTATTAATGAGTTCAATTATTTATAGCAACAAACAAAAAACAGTCTCTCTCCCCCCATCCCTCCTTCATCATCATCATCCCCTCTGGCCCACCGTCTCGATGCTCTCTCCACAAACGACGGGCGCTGTAATAAGAGCGTTGCGGGGTGGTTTCGGAACAAAAAATAAAAGAAAGGTAACATTAAAACAACAAATGTCGTACAACAGTGGAGTAGAACAGGAGACGGTCGGACACGGGAGACGGTCAATGGAAGATTCTGTTTTCACCCTCTTTTACTACACACACACACAATTCTCAAAACTCACACAAGCACACGCGAGCAACAAATCCTTGTAACATTCTGTTCACATTGAAACTCAATGGAAACAAGCGTTCCACCAGACGGTACAGCGGTACAGTATCTTGGATGTGATAAAGTTTTCTGCCCCACTACGACATCATTTTGGAAATAATATACAAAAATAACATCCCCCAAAAACAAACACACAATACAATAAATAAAACAGTCCAGACAGCTACGGGTAGGGCGTGGGGGGGGGGGGGGGGAGTCATGACAAGAGAAATGGAAGGAGAGAGAATAAAATGTGAGACTTTTTTTTGTTGTTTTTTGTTGTCGTTGCCCTCCAGAAGCAGGGACGGAGAAAAAAAAAAGAAAAGTAATACCGTATTTACAGACTGCGACATCAGATAAAACGGTCTGGTCGCTTGAACGCGCCATCTACTGGAGAAAAAAAAACAAACAATATTACAAGAACAATAGAATAACAAATAAAAAGATCAAATAAAAGGTAGCTGATATTTACAGATTAGCTGTGTTGTGGAGGAGGGAGAACCACGGGCGAGGAGATGAAAGAAAGTTCAAGGTCCAAGACAGGAAGTTGAGGGCACGCTCGGGAGGAAGTAGATCTCGGTCAAAATGATGACGACGATGAGGGGGGGAGGAGGTTGGACCCATTCGTTTAGCGTCCTCAAACACTTTCCACGTTTCATGATCGATACACTTTTACCGAGGCCACTAACTCCCAGCAAAGTAAAGGCAAGGAGGAAAAACAAAGGCTGCTGCAGTGTGCGTCCTTTGACAAAAACTTTCGGAATCACCTCTCTTCTAAAAGCGACACAAACAGCTGAAGTAAATACAAAATAAAATAAGATGGACTTGGTTGTTTTGGGGTACAAAGAAAAACTCTGGAGGAGAAGAGAGGGTTTTGTACCATTTTTTTGGGATGGGGGGCATGATTGTCATTCTCCAAAAGCCAAATGGCCACTCCACATAAAATGAGCTAAATAAAATAGAATTTAAAAAAAGGGGATAAAAAGACCATAACACAGACAATGCATGTACAACCCCAAACATCCCACAGAACCTGGACTTATAAAGTCAGCTTATATATATATATGAAGCCTATTGGGGGGGGGAGGGATGGTTTCATGACGAGTGTGTGCATGTGTGTTTGTGTGTGTATAGTCTTTCTAAGTGTTGAGAGGAAGAAGAGGAGAGCGGGAAGAGAAAAAGAACAGAAGCATGGCAGGGTGCTGTTTGCTGTTCAGGTGCTGTTGTTGATGGAGCCGGGCACAGAGCCGGGCTGGGCGGTACTGTCTGACGCACTGCCATCTGCAGAGCCATAAGGACATTACACAGTCAAATACAGACAAGTTGCTTTTGTTTTTTTAAGTACCTAAAACATTTTTTAAAAAAATCAGTGGATTCATGGAAAATATTTTTGGGACATTTTAAAATTTAAAAAAAGGCAAAGAGACAAGAAATTCTGGCATTTTTTAAATCGAGAAAAACAATCAGGCTTTTAAAAGATTTAAATTTTGTGTAAAAGAAATTTAGAAAAACTGAAAATAATATTTATTGGCATTTATAGTAAATATAAAAATTTGTAAAATAAAAATAAACAAAGCTTTAAAAAAAAAACTATGAATTTTTTTTTTTGGTACATACAAGACAGAGAAAAACAACACATAAAGGCTATTTAATAGGCTATTGAGTGGAAAATTTAGTTTTTAAAGGTATTAACTGTATACAAAAAATAATGTAGTTATCAAATCCATTCTGGAAAAAAATAACATTTTTCTGCTGAAAATGGCTCAATTAATTATCAATTTAAGTAAATATATTAAACAGATCAACAGTTTTTATTTTTAGATTATTTTTTAAATTTAAATAATTTTAATAGCAGTAAAATATGAGAGAGAAAAAATTCCACGGTCCACATAAAAAAATTAAAAATCACCTGATTTAAAATGTTTTCAATACGTACAAATAATTATTTGAGACATTTCCGGTGAGAGTATTTTTATTTTTTTATTTTAATTATCAGATTACAACCGAGAACATTTAATTCAGGCCTTTTAAATAATTCACATTTGAAATTGAGATTTGTCTATATTATTAGGAGGAAAAAGAAAAAGGGCCCCTTAGCAAAAAGGTTGCTAACGTTACGCGTTGGGTGTGTGCGTGTTTTACCACATACCATGTGAGGCAGGCGTTGTCTGTGCACGAGCGTGAGGAGGAATGAGTGTTGAATTCAACTGGGGTTGGATGGACAGCTCTGAGGAGACACGGAAGAAGGCGCATGTAAAACACCCCATCGGGTTTCACTCGCCGTCACGCGTGCGCGCGCGGAAACCGACCGACAGGACTGAAGTTGAAGAGCAGCGGCAGTTCCCGCCCACTGGGCAGGCGAGTGTTGGGCTGGCGCAGCTCATCGAAGAAGGCGTGCGCGCAGGCCTCCAGCGGAGACAGACGGGTGACCGGCGTGTATTCCAGCAGTCGAGAGCAGAGGGCGATGGCCTCCGGCGGCGTGCGGGGCTTGAACACCTGAATGGAAAGGAACGCAACGGGAAGTCACACATCCGAGTCGAATTCTCTTGGCCGCCACCAAGGACGTTTGGACATTTTTACTGCTGTTGGGCAGAATTAGAAAAAACATCAGGAGCACCTGAGTTTGACTTTTGTTGAGCTTACAAATGGCAGGACTTTTAAAAAAAAATATATATATATTTTTTTATTTAAATAAAAATAAAAATAACTTTACAATGAAAAACTGAAGATTCCAAAATTCAGCATCTATGTATTTTGTTTAAAAAAAAATTAAAGATGTGATTTCCCCCCCCCTGATTTGCAAGGTTTTCGAAGCACTTGTGGGTTCTCAGAGTAAAATTAAACATGAAAATTTCACATTTTACAAGAATGATTTAGAAAATAATAGTTAAAACGACATACACAATTGAGAAATATTTTAGGCTTCTATTTTTTTTTAACGTTAAAAAAAAAACCTAATTGGCAAAGATTTAAAAATCAGGATATTCAATTTTTCAAGAGTTAACTTTTGAGCTGTTGCAAACAAAAAAGGCAGCATTCCGATGAGATTAGACTATTAAAATAGCCTGATATGAATCGTATGGAAAGTTATGGATTTAAAATGATTACACGTTCTTGATAAATTGCAATACAGCATGAATAATACTATTTTCATTTTTTTTCTTCAAATAAATGCTTGCCACTCTGCAGTCAAGTACATCTACTGTTTACTAGGGGTGGGCGATATGACAATATTAGATCGTTAAATACTTTAATATGTTGAGGATTGAGGCTTTAAAAGACTGTTCAAAGCAGTAGACGCACGTTATGAGCTGCCCAGCCGTGAATATTTCTTCAGTACTAAATACAATTTTAGGACAATGGTCAGAAATGTGAAGATTAGTCTAAAATCGTGATTGTGATTTTATTTTTAAAAATGTTTTGCCATATCATAAACCCTACATTATAGAGTACATACTACACAAGAAGTGTGTAGATGGTCCAATTGACAAGCGCTCACCCTTTTAAGCCTTTTAAGTTCTGCGCTTTGCAGAGCATGCCGTGTGAGTGAGTGTGAGCTTCAGCGATGATATTGATTTGACTCCTGTGAGTCATTCAGCACTAATTACCTTTGTCCACGGGTGAGCTTTAATCTGTGGGAATTTGAACTCTGTATAGTTTGGGTTCATCTCTCGGATCTGCTCCCTGGTCGGAGTTCCAAGAACCTGACACGGGAATAGTAAAACATCATCATCTTTGAAAAAGGCAGACTTTCCGATACTGTAGTCAATTTGCTCTCAACTGGTCGCCGCCGGTACCTTGATGATCTCTACTAGCTGGTCTACGCCGCTGTCGCCCGGGAAGATGGGCTGGCCCAGAAGAAGCTCGGCCAGCACGCAGCCGGCCGACCAGATGTCGATGTTGGACGTGTAGTCGGTGGCGCCGAAGATGAGCTCCGGGGCGCGGTAATACCGCGAACAGATATACGACACGTTGGGCTCGCCTCGGACCAACTGTTTGGCGCTGCGGGGACGACAGTGGACAAACACGCCTTTAGGGGAGGTTGATTTAACCCCCCCCCCAAATTACAGTAACTGTAAAACAAGTTGAAGGCTGAAAGTGTGAAATTATACAATTCGGAAATGAGCAAAGAACTCCCGTAGGCCCAAAACGTCTGCCGAGGCTCCCACATGCAGACTAAGCAGGCAAGTTCCCGCCGTCATTCACAAGGACACGCGGCTTTAAGGCACGGATACAACAATTAGAGTTGTTGTGACTCCGCTTGTCGCAATGTACAGTAATTAAACTTTAGGAAACCAGGCTATTTTCAATCTTTACATTTAATTTTGTGACATTTATGTTTTTATACAATACAGTGCAGTTTTTTTTTGGGAGGGGGGGGGCAGAACGAATGAATGGCATTTTAATTTAGAGCATTACAACTTAACTTCACCAATAAAAACGAAATTCCACTTAAAGGGTCCGTTTAATGTGCTGAACATTGGCACTTATGTAAATAGGCTTGTATATAAAAACAATGGCCGCGCAAAAATTTGCCCCCCATGAAAAATTCTGTAGAGATTTAAGATTTTTTTTTGTGTGTGTGACAACTTTCAGCACAAGTTCTAACGACCATTATTTATGGGCGGAGACTGCTTGCTTCTGCTGCTTTGCTGATATTTTTCATTATGGAGAAACTGGATGAAATAAATTGTCAGAATTATTCACCAGAACTCAATGGAAACACTTTTTTTCCCCTCATTCTCATTTTTTTCGACATTTAATGTTGTGAGGACATTTTCAAAAAAAAATATCCACTGCACATGCTTATCCTGCCCTTTTTCTAATCAGTTAATTACTTGCATAATTTAAAATGGGGAAAAAAGATGACCAATGACAATAGCTTGACATACAACAAATATTCTGAATGTCATACGCAAATACTTATGAAATGCTTTAATTTATTGCATGTAGTTATGTTTATTACTCAAACACAACCTGTGCTACCTTGAATGTAAACATCTGCTGTCAAGCTAAAGGATTATCGGCGGTCAAAATTAATTATTAATTATTAAACAATTAATCTGTGTTAATACATGATTAATGTGATAATTTTTTGGGTGATTGATTAATTAGTCAACGCTTTAACAATTTTTTTTTTAACAAAGGATGGAAAAAAAAGTGGGCGAGCAAAACATGAGATGCACGCGCCGCAGTCAAGACAGCTGACGCACACAAGAATGGAAAGAATGTTGAAGCCAAACGAGTGTAACGTGTGCTCCGAACCTGCCAAAGTCACACAGCTTGAGGATGGCTGTCTCGGGGTCCACCAGGAGGTTTTGGGGCTTGATGTCTCGATGACACACTCCCTGGGAATGGATATAAGCCAGGCTTCGGAACAGCTGGTACATGTACACCTGGTGAGAAGGACACAATGCTTAAGTGCAATAAAAAAAAAAAGTCCACTGTGCTGATTTTCATTCAACGGCTCGTAGTTTTGGTAAACTTGTACCTGCAGTTTGGACTTGCGCATAACCTACACTAAGCTTGAGTCAACCAAGGCTGTGACTGACTTCCCAATGTGGTGGGGTTAATGGTGACTCACAATCTCCTATAGTTGCGCAACAACTTTTAGACCGAATTGTCAGACGTTAATCACTCCCTTTTCTCCCCAAAGACAGTAATAACATGCGTGGGCATTTCTTCCATGTCACAAGAGTCAGACAGACTAAGTAATGCTGGGTGGTGTCGGATGCAGACCGCAGCACAATAAAAACTAGGCTTGGGTATTGATTCTAGTTGACTCAATCGATTCGATTTCGATTCCCAAAAGTTTAGTTCAATTCGACTTTTTCCGGATTCGATGAGATTCACTTCAGTTCAATCCGATATCGATTAGTTATGGAACAACAGTTATTTTTAAATGTCATGGCCATGATAAAAACTCCACAAATATTAAGTTCCAAAGTAAATTTTGCGGCGAAAGTAACTGGTCAAATGATTTAGTTTATTAATTAAAGCAACATGTGTTATAATCAGTTAAGTGTTACACAAACATTAACATCAGCAAGGATGAGATAAAAATATTTTCATAATTTTAGTTTAATAATTGTAAATATAAGTGCAATAAGTCAGGTGTTTCATAAATGTAAGAAAATACTTTTAAATTCATGTGAACAGTAAAAAAAAAAAAAAAAAAAGAGCAAGATACAAAGAAACGGCCTTTAAAATGATATTTTCTTAAAAATGTATGGGGGGGAAATGAGATATTTAAATAAACGATACATGGTTTTATGAATCAATATTGGGCCCGAAAAGGAAAATTGATTTGATATCGATTATTGGATTTTTTTTTTTTTTTTTTAAACCCAGCACTAATAAAAACATGGGGGGCTCAAATGTAAAAACATGGGAAACAAATCATAGCATAATGCGGGACAGCTTATTAGGCAAAAATGTAAAGGTGAAAATGTCCAAAATGTGAAGATACTTGTTTGTGGCATCTTAGCATGACAAATGGCTCATTAGATGCATCACAACGCGATTGCAGGCAAGATGACTAAACATGAGTGTTGTTGCTGAAACGAGGAGGAGCGAAAGCAAGTGACGATCTGAAGACGTGCTGTGACAGAAAAGCAGCACAAGAGTGAGTAGGACGTGTGTCTTCACGCCTTGAGGGAACCTCAGGCTGAAAGGAGTCAAGTGGGCCATGAGACAGTCGGAATGTTCTCTCCGCTGCGACACACACAATAAACGCACAAAATCACCCTTTAAAAAGCAACAACCTTGCAGACAGGCAAGCCAAGTGGCTTTCCCTCCTGCGTTGCTTCTGTAATCCTTAAAGAGACAAACGGGAAAACATCCGCTGCTTCATTTGCCTCTAGCAAACAAACTTCACTTTCTGCCTACTCCAAACTGACATTTGTGACATTCCACTCGATTTTTTTTTTTTTTTTTTTGCAGGATCTCTGTGGGAAGTGACAAGTAGTAGCAGCCAGGCCATGAAAAGGTGACATTTACCTTAACATATATGATGGGGATGGTGGTCTTGGCCTTGTTGAAGTGCCGAGCCACCCTGTACACCGTCTCGGGGACAAAGTCAAGCACCAGGTTCAGGTAGACTTCATCTTTCTGCACGGGACACAAACAGGGAAACATGGTTGTCGTATATAGCTGACACAGACGAGATCGCACTACAGACTCAAACCCAAAAACATTCGCTATTTGCCTTTAGTGCTTATACATAAGTGAATGACATTTGATTTTCCAAAAGGGGGGGACACAAAAAGGGTCAATCGCCTTTTGTGCAGGTCTGAATCAGCAAATACGTTTTTTTCGTGTCTGTCCAGTTCAGTCATTTTCAGTCGCGTCCTTTGGTGTGCGGCGGGCCTAATGCTACTGGACAACATGACGCCGTCCAGTTGAAAATCATGCATGATGTCATGCCATCTAAATTAGCCAATTATGAATTAAAAGCAGATGACAAATTTAGAATATTGATGCTATTGCTATTATTTGTGTCTTGACGAAAAGCAGGGGTCCACTGTTTTCCAAATGTTAAGAACAATTTAACAAGGAATTGAAAATATAAAACGGCATGAGGAAGATGTGCGTCCACTCACCAAATTACACCTTTGACATAAAGCTAAAGACAGACTGAATTTGACTGCTTTATTGAGCGCAATTAACAGATATGACAGCTATTTCAAAATGTTACATCAAACATTGCCTCAGGAAAAAATGTTCCACCGATAGCAAATACGCACCTTTTCACCACTGGAGTAGAAGAAGTAACGTAGCCTCACAATGTTGCAGTGGTCCAACTTGCGCATAATTTGCAGCTCTCTATTCTATAAACCAAACAAACGAGGACAAAGCGGTCACAGGGCAGAATCTCAATCAACCGCTCTTTTCGGAGTGAACCTTTTTTCTAAGAGTCACACATGCATTAAATGGCTTCCCTGTCAAATTTTTGTCCTCACCTTAAACCGTTTGTCTTGGAGCACTTTCTTGATGGCCACCATCTCCTGGCTGTCGATGAGGCGCGCCTGGTAGACCACGCCGAAGGAGCCATTTCCTATGACCTTGATGTCCGTGTAAGACACTTCCTGCGGGCGGTCGGGGCCTTGGCCCGGCGTGGCCACTACGGTGGTCAATTTGCCACTGTCGCCTGTAAAATAATAACACATTGAGAAGAAAATCAATCAATCAATGTGCTCAGTGCTCAAATCCCAGTATTGCAATTGTGTACATTTACACAAATGCCTTGTTGGCATACACTTACATGGATCCAATACAAAGCAGTCTTAAAGTAGACGATTTTCACCGATACGCTCTTCAATTGCCATGCATTTGTATTATTATTATTATTATATTTATTTATAATTTTTTCATATTATATTATATTTATTTTTTATTTTATTTTATTTTTTGGGAGGGGGGGGACGATTGCAGATTCAGATTTTTGGCAAAATAAAATTCCGATAAGCGTTTAATCGGCTAATTATCTAAAAAAAATATATTTATGTGAATAAAGTACCTTATTGGTCACTTAATGCTTCCAACAATTAAGATATAAATTACTGGCAGAACATTTGACAGTTTTACATGACTTGGGGGGTCTTGAGCGGGAATGTCTTATCTTTGTTTGTTTGTATGTTGTAAGGCAGTGGTGTCCAAACTCGGTCCTCGGGGGCCGGTAGTCCCGCAGGTTTTGGATATTTCTCTCCTCCAACACAGCTGAAGCTCATCAGCAAGCTCTGCATAAGCATGATAACGACCTTGTTGATTGGAACAGGTGCGTTGGAGCAGGGAAACCTCAAAAACCTGCAGGACTACCGGCCCTCGAGGACCGAGTTTGGACACCACTGTTGTAAGGAGTCCATGTGGGAAAAATTCAAAAACAAAAACAAATCAGCCAAAAAAACAAACCATGGCTGATTTTTCCAGAAAGTGTTGGAACATAACCCCTAAGATAAACGAGGGTTTACTGTATTGTAAAATGTCAGAAGTCCATCACAGTTCCAGCTCAGAAACGGTTCAATCCACGTCAACGTGTTCCCGTTCCACTGAGCGCCATGCGCGCTACGTGTGGTCCACTGGTTGACTCGGTGTAATCCAGGATCAGATTATGTGCGAGGACTCAGTAGGTGATGTATTCTTTCAGCAAGTACACGATGTGCTTCTTGAAAGTAGTTAAACAGTGCCATCACCGGGCTGATGTTTGACTAAAAAATAAATAAATAAATAAATGACACTTTGAGACCAAACAGTAACTGACAGATGGTAAAAGGGGCATGAGGCGGGTGGGGTGGTGGGGGGGTTCCGTTAATGGTGTGGCAGTTTGGGTCGAGAGCGATTTGATGAATCAACACCACAAGCAGTGACATTGGGGAAGGAGAGCGAGTGGGAGCGAGACAGAGGCTCGTCCCCAAAGCGCTTTTGTCAGAGCGAGCGCTGTGATTAAAACGCTGTGGACAGTAGCACACCCACAAGTGCGACGATTTTCCCAGGGCTTGTTCACTTTGCACATCTCAACAGCACCCCTCCGGATCACCGCCGTGCCTCAAAATGGAGTAAGACGGCGCATCATTCTGCACCCGAGACAGACAAATCCAGCAAAAAACAACGCAGCGTCAACATCACGGAAAACAAATGCAGACGTGATTGTGTTGATTACTGCATAATTTTTTCAATATCTCTCCTTGTCTCACATCAGATCTCTACCTACTAACATTTTAACAGTTGCAACTCTATTAGAGATGCAGTTTTTTTTTTCATTTGTAATTTTGTGTGATTACACTGTAGCCGATTGCAGTCCACCTTTAAAAGTTCCGCTGCAGTACTTTTGTTCCAAGTGAAGTCAAAGAGAAAGATCTTTAAATATGGAGCAGCTGTGTTATACCCCCTGCTTTAATAATGAATACAACTAAAGAGGAGTCGATTTTTGCTTTCAACACAATAATTACGTTAAGAAGAAGAAAACACAATAAAGGCTGGATTTACACTACATGCTT